>NC_064862.1:30746095-30998595 GCF_024139225.1 Suncus etruscus
ACCCTGAGCGCAGCCCTGAGCACTATAGGGCGTGCCTCCCCCCAACCAAAAATACTGACTCCTCCTGGACTTTGATTAGAGCATATAAAAACAGTGGAAAGGAATGCCTGGGTCTTTTGTTTGTTTGTTTTCTTTTTTGGCACTGTCATGATTCTTTCTTAACCTTTTACAGATTACAAAATGTACATTCGAACATTGAAAAGAAAATAAGAAAGAGACCCCACTTGTCTTTCCCACCACACTGGACATCATCAAGCTGGCACAGTCCATTTCTAGGCTAAAACGAACAGGTCAAACATAGTTACAGGTGCTGTACTATTGAGACAGAATTAAGACACAAGTAGCCTGTGAAGAAAAAAAAAAAAAAAAAAACCCGACATTTTCTAGTCCTCTGAATTGCCAATAAACAAACATCCCTCAGCCCTGGTCTGAGTAGTGTTGGGATAATAATAGGGTTAGAATAAAGATTGCTCTATTTGATCAGTCTTGGTACAAAATGTTCAGTTTTCCAACAAACACCATGAGTCTTAAAATCAAATAGCAACTTTTTTTTTCCTCCAGATGGCGCCGGGATTAGGGTTAGAACAATGAACCAACGTAAACACACAGTAGGGCTACACACAGCATCTTTGCAAAAAAATTTTTTTGATATGGTTTGCACTGTTTTTCTTAGAACATGGCACTATTCATGAAGGAGCTGGAACATTTCTCCTTGAGTCCCTTCCTAAGACAGGGGTGCAGAGGAGTTGTGGGGGCCAGGAGCTGCCTTTAATATCTCTCAGTATTTCTCAGGGAAGGCTGCATGAAAGAAAGATCTCTCTGGCTTTTCTTTGCTTCCAACCCAACAGACTGGAAAACCAACTCTGGAGACTACAAGAGGCGTCTTGAGGGTTTCACAAACCCCTAGCATGGGTATCTCTCAGAACCATTGGCCCAACCCCTCAATGATCCACAGCTCTCTGCCCCTTTATATATGTACCAAGGACATAATTTTCTAGAATATTACACACACAGAGAGACACACACATGCCCCAGTCCCCGTGGGTTGGAATGAGGGAATGCTGGCAAGGATTTATAAGGACTCCTGTGATGAAGGAGGTGCCTGCAATGGGGCCAGAGATGCTTCCTTGTCTCCTCCCTAGAATTTGAGGGATCAGTTGTGTGTTTCCATGAGTGTTGGTGTTTCTGCTATCACGCCACCTTCACGCATCACCAACATTTGGGCAGAGAGACAAGAAAACTCTTTCCACCCAGCCCAGACACTTGTTCTGTTCTGAAGGTGACTCTGGTTAAGGGCAGGCATGTCCTTGCAGCCTCTTTGGGGGGTTCGGCTGCTCCAGTATCCCAGATGTAACATGGCTCACCCTTCCTGACCAGGCCTTGGCACCTTTTCACCCTCCCTGTCAGCTCCCTTTCTCCCAGAATGGTCATCCTCTACCAGCTTGCAAATGGACAGGGTTCTCCCTGGACTAAGTGATGGATGTTGCTTCCAGGACCATCAGTAACTGGTTCTTTCAGTGCCCGAAGAGCATGGAGGAAAGACCATATTTTATTATTCCCTCCTTCCCCACCTCTCTTCTCCCCAGTTCTTTACTATAACCCTTCAGAACACCCAAACTTCTCATCTTCTCTGGAGGCATACGAGGGGTGCAGTTCTAGAAAGCAGGGTTGTTTCTTTCTCCTTTCGCAGCCATCCAAGGGGAAAAGGGAGGCTATGAGGGAGCCAAGGCTGCAGGGGAGAACTTGGGAGAAGCGGGGAGAAATCAGAAGAGAGGATGCAGGCTGGCTGAGGTGCAAATCCTGCTCTGTCTGTGCGTCATCCCAACCCAAGCAAATCCAAGAAGAAATGTGCCATTGGAGTGAGGACACACGCTGTGTACACCAAGGCGAGGGAAATCCGGACACACATGCAGTTCGCTGCAACCAGTTGGGAGCATGACACGCCCTAAGGTGGTTCTCCTGGGGGTTGGGGACTTGCGGGTCCTCTTACCCCGATGTCCTTCACCCCTTCCCACAAGGAGGCTGGGACATGGGTGCACCATGTCCCTGCCATGCCGACGTCAATTTTAAATATAATAAATACAGCGAAGAAAACAGTAACTGGTCAAGGACGAGTCTGAAGACAAGACATCTGACCCTTGGGGGTCTCCATCAGGTGCCAGCGACATAGTCTCCGCCGAGAAGTTCTGGAAGTCCTGGGGGACCCTGGGAGGACCCTCGAAGCAGCTCATCTTAGATGGACACTTCATATTCTCTGGTTTCCTAAGAGAGCAAAGGAGAGATGCTCATTGGACCCCTCAGTGGAAGCAATGTGCTATTGGGAGTCTAGTCTAGGGTGGTCCTTTCAGGGTGGTAACATTGGCCACTGGCACAGAGAACCCCCCTCCCTGCCCCATAAAACTGGAGGGTGAGTTTGGAGTAGGGGGAGGCACCCAGGAGTGCAAAGCAAACAACTCACCCCTGTCTCGTAAATGGGGTTGTCAAATTCGGTTTCCACGGTGATCTGGCTGTAGGGGTGCGAGTACATCAGGGGCAGCCTCAGGTTGGAATAGTAGCGACATCTGGAGCAGAGACAAGGTGGGGGGGCAGGGAAG
The DNA here is from genome assembly GCF_024139225.1 of Suncus etruscus. Taxonomy (NCBI): domain Eukaryota; kingdom Metazoa; phylum Chordata; class Mammalia; order Eulipotyphla; family Soricidae; genus Suncus; species Suncus etruscus. Next base: position 30,748,690 of record NC_064862.1, read on the forward strand.
GGAAGAGAGTGACTTGAAGAACTGGAGAGGCTCAATCCTGAGCCTGCTGTGGGCAGCATGGGGGGGGGGATAAGCAGTCGAATGTGCGTGTCCACTACAGTAGTGCGAGTGTTCTGGGCATCTACTATGCATCACATGTCCTCAGTGTAGTCCTCCCTGACCACCCCTTTCTTTTTTGGTTTTTGGGTCACACCCAGCAGTGCTCAGGGGTTATTCCTGGCTCCAGACTCAGAAATTGCTCCTGGCAGGCACGGGGGACCATATGGGACACCGGGATTCGAACCGATGACCTCCTGCATGAAAGGCAAACATCTTACCTCCATGCTATCTCTCTGGCCCCTGACCACCCCTTTCAAAGTGGCTCCTCCGTCGTCCTCACAGCCAGTCCCTTTCTCCATCCACTGTGCTCATTGGGAAGTTTTATAATGAAGACACTGTTGGATCTACCTCAATTAGGCCAATGCTTCTCTGCTTGAACCTCCTCTCCCAGACAAGTTGAGGCAAGACCCCCACCACTTGTCATTTTTCTTGGGGCCTGTTTTACTGACAACCGCCCTCCCCCATTTAACAGGCAAACACAGCCTTTACCTTGGCTCTTTTTTTTTTTACTCTCCTTTTCCTTGCTTCCTAATGCTCAATAGTCTTATTTGTTTGTTTTTCACTACACCTAGCAGTGCTCAGGGGTTATTTCCAACTCTGCTCTCAGAAATTACTCCTGGAAGTGCTCAGGGCATGATATGGGATGCCAGGGATTAAACCTAGGTTAATCATATGCAAGACAAATGCCCTACCCACTCTATTATTTTTCTAGCCCCAACTTTTCCGGAGTCGATATTCCCTCATTAAAACCTAGGTCCCAGGAGGGCAAAATATTTCCTTCACCTTTGTCAACAGTGATATTCCTAGAGTGCAGAAAGTGTGATAGGTGCTTAGTAACAGAATGACTTTGTAGCTCACTGGGGCACCTTCCTGACCTCATTCCTCTCTCTCAATGTTAAGGACAGTCTCATGAAAGGACTTGGAGTTGAACACATGAATGAGTGCTGGGGCTCTCTGTGTCTCCCCTGCCTGTGAGCAATGGGGGGGGGGGTGAGATCAGGTCTCTAAAGGGTGGCTGTTTGCTGGATGAGTAAGATAGACTCTCATTCCCACTGTCTCCATCATGAACAGATGAGCAACCCGAGCACTGAAAGGCTGCCAGACACAAATTGACACTACAGGATGTGTGGTTGGCCTCCAGCTAACCCTGACTCTGACTGCGGAGTGGACTCCGAGTGTCCTTGAAAAGGTGTGACCCTGCTTTGAAACTAGTGTGCTTATAAATTCCTGCTTCTGTGCTCAGCTGCCTAAAGACTACTGATGTCCAGTCCCCTGTCAGATATTCTATAAAACTGAGCTCTCGCCTTTGCTCTGGGCCCAGACTGGAAGAGTTCAAGACTGGGTCCATGACCAGGTGTGAAGAAATGCTGCTTCTAGAGAGAGCTTTGAGAGCGAGCATGTGATTTTTTTTGGTCTGACTGGCTCAAAATCCCATAGCATGCTCATACCCAAGCACGGAGCATTATTCTATGCCCAAGATATACGTCCATTCCAGAGCAGGGTGGAACCCGTAGTATTCCTACCTCACATCAAATGTCACTGTCCACTTTCTGGGAAGACCCCCGGGCTCAGAGAGGGAGTTGGGGAACTGGTAGGCATGCTCCCTGCCCTCTTTACCCCTGCCCCCCTCATACCTGGTGATGTAGATATAGGCTCCTCCCAGCAGCAAGGACACAATGAGGACCGGGAGGAAGATGGCCAGCGCCATGTTTCCGCCTTCCAGAGACGTCTCTGCTGCCGCTTCTGCTACTGAACACACAAGCCATGACTCCCTCAGCTCTCACACGCTTCACCCTCCCCAATCCCTGGAGACTGAGCTTCTGGGAGCCCTGTCTTCTCGGCCCTGCACCCTATTTCAGAGTGGGGTGTCCAGAGCCACCCCAGAAAGAGGAGACAGACTTCAGCCAACATGGTGCCTGCACTTAGCAACCAACATCAGCCCTGGCCTTGGAGGGCAGGGTAGGGGTAGAAAAGGCATCTCCTGGGTTGCCAGGAGCACCCCAGTGTCAACTCCATCACAGGGTGACCATTTTGAGGGAAGGGAGACAGCAAGGCAGGCTCAGAACCCAAGTTTAGGAGGAGACATGTGGCAGAGAGGTGCTGGGTGATAGCTGCATAGACATATTCCCAGCATGGAGATAAGAATTGGACTGTGAAGTGGAGACTCTGGGGTCCAGCATGCTGCTTGAGTGATCCTGTTGGGTGGCCAGATGTAGATTTTATTTCTGGTCACATCCAGCACTGCTCAGGGCTTACTCCTGGCTCTGCACTCAGGAATAACAACAACAACAACTTCTTCTTCTTCTTCTTCTTCTTCTTCTTCTTCTTCTTCTTCTTCTTCTTCTTCTTCTTCTTCTTCTTCTTCTTCTTCTTCTCTTCTTCTTCTTCTTCTTCTTCTTCTTTTCTTCTTCTTCTTCTTCTTCTTCTTCTTCTTCTTCTTCTTCTTCTTCTTCTTCTTCTTCTTCTTCTCTTCTTCTTCTTCTTCTTTTCTTCTTCTTTTCTTTCCTCTTCTTCTTCTTCTTTTTTCTTCTCTTCTTCCTTCTCTTCTTTTCTTCTTCTTCTTCTTCTTCCTCCTCCTCCTCCTCCTCCTCCTCCTTCTTCTTCCTTCTTCTTCTTCTTCTTCTTCCTCCTCCTCTTCCTCTTCCTCTTCTTCATCTTCTTCTTCCTCTTCCTCTTCTTCTTCTTCCTCCTCCTCTTCCTCTTCTTCTTCTTCTTCATTTTTTTTTGTTTTTGGGTCACACCTGGCAGCGCTCAGGGGTTACTCCTGGCAGGCTCAGGGGCCCATATGGGATGCCAGGATTCAAACCAGTGTCCTTCTGCATGCAAGGCAAATGCACTACCTCCACGCTATCTCTCTGGACCTAAGAATAACTTCTTGTGGTGTTTGGGTTGATGGCTGGAATGCCAATAAATGAATTACTGGGGATTGAACTCGTGTTGGCTGCATGCAAGGCAAGTGACCTACCCTCTGTAGTATCTCATTCCAGTCCCTATGTAGAGGAATTTTTTTCTTTTTATTGCCACATACAGAGATGTTTAGGGATTACTCCTGGCTGTACATCCAGAAATTACTCCTGGCAGACTTAGGGGACCATATGGGATGCCAGGGACCAAACCCTATATGTGGGTTTTTAAGGAAGAAGTTTAGGGAAGCTGGGATGCTTCCTTGGGGAAGCTGGTGGCCCCTTCCCAGAGCTGGGTCAGAAAGACCCTCCAAGAGAGAACTCTGAGGAACATCTTAGATAGTTCATGGGCAGAGATGCCATTTGATATTATGGAGGTACATCCTTGAGGTGCCTGCCTGGACCCTTCCACTGTTTTTAGAAGTTGCAAGAATGCCACAGCTGCTGTGGGCAGGGAGGGAATGTCCCCAGCACCTCTCAAAGAAGAATCTACATCTTCCCCATATACCTGCTTCCAGCTCACCTCTGCTCCTCACCCTGGCTGCGTAGAATGGAGCTGTCTGGGTACCTGCATCTAAGACATCACTTGTATCCCCCCAGGATGATGGGAAAAGCCCAGATATTGATGAGAAGTCCTGAGTATCCCCACCTCTGAGACATTCTCATGGCTCAGTAGTTGGCAGAAAGTAGAGAAAGGGGGTGAGAATAGGGACTGACACTCCCCACTGTCTTCCCAGCGAGCACTGGCTCTATCTGAGCAAATTGAGCATAATTTTTCATCATATTTGACAAAGGTCAAAGGTGGCCTGAGAATAAGCATGATTGTCCAGCCCAGAGTATATGAGGGAAGCGTATGAATGTCCACAAGGTACATTGGTTCCAGCGGGGCCAGAGAGATAGCACAGAGGTAGGGCGTTTGCCTTGCACATAGCTAATTTGAACAGAGGTGGTTCGAATCCCAACATCCCATATGGTCCCCAGTATCTTCCAGGAGTGACTTCTGACTGCAGAGCCAGGAGTAACCCCTGAGTGCCACCAGGTGTGACCCACAACAAAACAACAAAACAAAGCATTGGTTCCAGTAATAGGAGTTGATAGTCTGATGGACTGAACCAAGATGAGATGAAACCATGAACACATGTGGATACCAGGTGTGCATATGTGTGTACCTACATAAGCCAAACTGGATTTGGAGTCTCAGAGAAGTTAAATGTTTCAAGGGGAAGAGTTAGCTAACACAAAACAAAATCTTAGGGCGCAATTAGTATCAGCTTCACCACCCTCAGCCTCTCTCGAGGATTCTGAATCAAAGAAAAGAGCAGGGTGGGGTTCATTGGAAAAGAGAACAGCAGCAAGAAATTGCTCCAAAACCAGTCAGCACATAAACCCTTGGGTTCTCCCTCTTTCTTGTCATCAGCAGAACTGGTGTCCTTCATGCCAAGTCAGGACTTTAAGTCCATCTAATCATGTCTCTTTACTGTGCTCGTTGGTTTGAAATAACTTCCTCAGCTGCTCGACAAGGATTTTTTTTTCCTTAAAGCACTTGGATGACGCTGTTTCAAGACCTGCCCTTGTTTTCTGCAATTAGCTTGATGGATTAGATTTTTTTTCATTACAGAAAGAACTCACCTTCTAAAGCATGTTCAAAGCTGTCTTGATTAACTGAAAGAAATCAGAAATACGGGTCAGTGTCAAGTGAATTCACTTGGTTGGTATGAAATGAAGCAAAGAGAGAGGGAGAGGAAGAGAGAGAGAGAAAGAAAGAGAGAGAACAACAGAAACGGAGAGTCAGAGAGACAGAGACAGAGTGAAACAGCATGAAATGAAGTAGAAGAAAAAACAAAGCTTATACCACACTTTATTGAAGTATGTGCCTTTTTTTTGGGGGGGGGTTACACCCAACTGTTCTCAGGAATTACTCCAAGTTCTGCACTCAGAAGTCACTTCTGGCTTGGGGGACCATATGGGATGTCGGTAATTGAACTCAGGTTTGTCCTGGGTGAGCTGTGTGCAAGGCAAACACCCTGCTTCTGTGCTATCTCCCTGGAGTTAGTGCTTTTTTTGATCTATCTGGGTCTTTCAGAATTAGGGAAATGTCTGTACACATTCACTTCCCAAATTCCCAGGAGAAGGGAGACAAATAGAAAAGAGTCAAGAACAGCAAGACTCAGTGAAGACTGATGGACTGGTCATGTGTCAAGAGCCAGCTGGGAATGCCCTGTCCATCTGCTCATATAAGGCTCATCAACCTTGAATTGACATTTATAGTATTATCATGAGCTGCACACTTTGAGGGCACAGATAAGTGGGCTCAAATAATCTGGGCGTGGGGCCAGGAAGGTGGCGCTAGAGGTAAGGTGTCTGCCTTGCAAGCGCTAGCCAAGGAAGGACCGCGGTTAGATCCCCCCCGGCGTCCCATATGGTCCCCCCAAGCCAGGGGCGATTTCTGAGCGCATAGCCAGGAGTAACCCCTGAGCGTCAAATGGGTGTGGCCCAAAAACAAAAAAAAATCTGGGCGTGTCCTAACTTAATTTCCATGAAGAGTTGAACTTAATTTCCATGAGCTTGAACCATCGTTCCCTGCCTTGCCCCCTTTACAGGTGGGGCTTGTCTTCCAGTTCAATGGGTGTGCGTGTGTGTGTGTGTGTGTGCTATAACTTTAGCCACCGGGGGCACACACAAGCCTGGTGGCATAGGTCTTGCCCAGAATCTTTGGAGAGCGGAGATGAGCATCTGGGGAGAAGTCACAGGATGGGGGTGAGAGATGTTCCTTATCCTTGAGAGCTTCTTAATGTGAAAAGGGATGTGGGAGGTGGGAAACTGTGAGGTAGCCCCCCCCCAAATTCCTGTTTGTCTAACCTCTTCTTTTGAGATGGTAATCCCAACTGGATGATCAGACCTGCCCATACCTGGGATGGGGCCGGCTGTTTTAAATAAAGAATAAAAAAAACTCTGGTTGGGGAAAGCTAGAAGAGAGAAGCAAAAGGCAGAGAGAAAGGGGCAGCAAAAAGCTTAGCAGAGAAAGAAGTGAGGAAAAGCACATGGTGGACAGGACTATAAAATAAAAGCAAGCTGACTCTGATGGAACTTTGACTACTTGTGAATCATTTCTCCGACACTACTCTGCTTCATCAAACCCACTGGCCTGAGAGGTTAGAAACATGGTGCTTTGGGGCTGAGCAATAGCACAGCTGTAAGGCATTTGCCTTGCACGTGACCAACACAGGATGGACCCCAGTTCAAATCCTGGCATCCCATATGATCTCCTGTGCCTGCCAGGAGCGACTTCTGAGCATAGAGCTAGGAGTAAGCCCTGAGTGCCACCGGTGGAAAAAATAAAAAAAAGAAACACAGTGCCTGGGGCAGTCTCACCCAACATGTGGATCTTTATATTTTATATTTTTAATCAATAGGAAACGTTTAAGTTGTATTGAGGCAGAGTCCTTGGGTGAGAAAAGGAAGACAAAAGGAAGGTAACCTGAGAGGCACCACCATGTCTAACTTACCAGCATAATGAAGTTATGGAGATGTCATGAAATGCATATAATGGAGCTATCAAGAAATGCATATGATAATGAGGTTCTGGAGATGTCACAAAATGCTCCCCACCCTTACCTTTGCAGACAGGTAGTGGCCCGTTCCAGTGGGACGGTTGGCCCAGAATGCAGCGGATGGTCACTTCGCCCATGAGTTCGAAGCCTTCATAGCACATGAAGGTGAGGGACTCGCCGGGCAGGTAAAGGCGCTTGTACAGGATCTGGTACCCATTTTCAGGCAGCCCAGGGTTGTCACAGGCCAGGGATTCCTCAGCTGAAATGTGATCCAAAATATGCCCCCATGAGGTCAGGCACATTTATAAGAATAAATGTTTAAAATTGAATCACTGTGTGATACACGAAGTTGTTCAAGATTTTCTATTATACAATGTTCCAACACCCATCCCTTCATCATGCACAGTTCCTGCCACCTATGTCTCCAGTTTCTTCCCAGGTAGCCCACCTACCACATAGGGGTCATCTACCTCCACAGCAGACATTCCCCCCCCCTCTCGCACTCTTCCTTTTAGGAACTGTGGTTTGTAATACCGTTACTGAAGAAATTTTATGCATATTATTCTACCTCCTTTCAGCACTCAGTTCTTGTCCAGAGTGATCATATCCAAGTATAGTCACAGTGTTCCCTTCTCTGTCCTAACTGCATTCCCCTGTTCTTTGTAACAAACTTTCTACCATGGATTGATCCTCCTGGTCCTCATCTCTATTGTCTTTGGATATTAATACCATACTATGTTTTCTCTTTATATCCTGCAAATGAGTGTTTTCATTCTATGTCTTTTCCTCTCCTGACTAATTTCACTCAGTGCAATACTCTCCATGCCTATCCATATATAAGCAAATTTCAGGACTTCATTTTTCCTAATAGCTGCATAGTATTCCATTGTGTAGTTGTACCACAGTTTCTTTATCCATTCAACTGTTCTTGGACACTTGGGTTGTTTCCAGAGCTATAGTAAGTAGTGTTTCAGTAAAAATAGAGTGCCAAAAGCTTTTCTGCATTGTATTTTGGGCTACTAGGGTTTATTCCCAGGAGCAGTATTGGTGGGTTGAATGGAAGCTCAATTTCTAGGTTTTTTTGAGGAATATCTATATGCTTTTCCAAAAAGACTGGACCAGTATATATCCCACCAGCAGTGAATGAGAGTCCCTTTCTCCTACATCTTTGCCAGCACTGGTTGTTCTTATTCTTTTTCGATGTGGTCATGAACATCTTTAGGGGATGCTGTACCACTCTGCAGCCCCACCTTATGTGGGACTGTTTCCCCTCATGCCTCCCCCCTCTAACCATGAGTTACCCTGGGGCCTGCTCCTATTAATTCAGGTTTTTGTTCCATTCTGTTGCTTCTTTGCTGTGTGCCCTCCAGTCAGATCAACACCCTCTTTGGGCCAACTTGTCCTCCTATGAGATGGAACTAATAACAAGGTCCACCACACAGATGTGGAATCATCAATAAGCATTGAAGTCCTTATGGTGTTCTTGGCTTGCTGGCAGTGATGCTCAATGATGCCATATTCTTCCTGCTCTCACCCTATACTTCACTTGCTTACCCAGGACTAGTCTTATATTCCAATACTCATTTTTCCCTCCTCCAGGAAGCCTTCTTTGATGCCTACTGCCCCCAATTCACCATTGAATTTAGGGCCTTGGCTTTGCAGTTCTCTTTCCAACCCAGCACTTCAGCACTGCAAACACAGTAATGCTGTTCATGAGTTATTTAAGGACTAGTTCCCCTCATAGGAGAGGATCCTAGAAAGGCAGGCTTGAAGCTCAGGGCCAAACATGTGATAAAGACCACCAGAAATTGGCCCAACACACAGGGTGGACTTTATGACCAAGCACTGGCCACAGAAGACTGGGGGCGTGAGCACATAGAGATGCTCAGAATTTATCCTAGCTTTGCACCCAGGAATCACTCCTGACAGTGCTTGGAGAATCTCACATAGGCTGTGTATAAACAAGTGGCCCCCCCCAGGATACTGTTTCTCCAGCCCGGGAAATGGTGTTTCTGAACTCCAGGGAAATTCTCTCTTTAGACTTTCCAAGGATCCTCCACATCTTGATCCACAGCGAAGATATCAATCTCCACTCCCATCTGCAGAGTACAAGGATTCCAAGTGTTGAGCCTAAAATCCTAAAACATTTTATCTATCTATCTATCTATCTATCTATCTATCTATCTATCTATCTATCTATCATCTATCTAGTTTTGGGGCCACACTTGGTGAGGCTCAGAGGTTACTTCTGGCTATTGCTCAGAAATCGCTCCTGGCAGGCTCAGGGGACCATATGGGATGCTGGGGATCTAACCTAGATCCATCCCAGATCAGCCTCATGCAAGGCAAATGCCCTGCTGCTGTGTTATCTTTTTGGCCCCATTGTCTTTTATTATTATTATTATTATTATTATTATTATTATTATTATTATTATTATTGGTTTTGGACAACACCCTGTGACACTCAAGGGTTACTCCTGGCAATACTCTCAGAAATCGCTCCTGGCTCGGGAGACCATATGGGACGTCAGAGATTGAACCAAGATTCATCCTGGATTGGCCATGTGCAAGGCAAAGAAATGTCCTACTGCTATGCTATCACTCTGGTCCCTTTTATTTTTAAATATTATTTTAAAGATCAGTCCATGATGTAGGGGACAGACACAGAGCTCAAAGGGCTGAGTGCATACGTGGGGAGTGGGAGACCTGGTGTGATCCAGCACCCTATGGTACCCTGGTGTCATTGGGAGAGACCCCTCCAAGCACAGGTCTGGGCTCAGTTCCCAGCATGGCATCATCCCCCTCAAGCACTGCTTGAAGCAACCCTTAAGTTGTGATCTACAACATCTAAGAACAAACCCAACAACAACTTATCTGGGAGTGTAAAGCCACGTGGGCACCACCAGTGATATTTATAATAAAACCCTGGAACATAGTGTCCAATGCAGAGAAGTTTATGAGCTACAGGTTTCTAGAATCAAATGAGAAAAAATAAAACAAAACCCCCTAATTTCCCCCCCTCCCCAGTTCCACAGACCTTTATTATTTGCCTCTGTTCAGGAGCTGGAAGAACCCCAGAAAGAAAATTTCTCTTCCCAGAATGTTCTTGGGGAGAGGGACAGTGGCCAGACCTCTGAAGCCCATGTACTAACCAGGGGAGAAACTGTTCCTCCTCGTCATGGGAAGTGGCCAGGGCAAGTTTGCAGAGAGAAGCCCAAATTCCTTTGCCCTCCAGAGAGGGGCTGCACGGGAACTGAGATTCAGGGAAATTCTGGTCTCCTTCCACCCAGTGTTTCCCTCATTTTCTGCATGGACTCAGAGTGTCCTTGCAGTGTACTACATTGGCCGGCAGGGGGCAATGGTGACCCAGCTTCCCTGGAATTTCCAATCAGAAAATGACCTATGAATGAGAACAGCAAATATTTATTGAGCCCTCTTTCTGTGCCAGGCATGGCCCTCAGCCCTGGATATGTTATAATGAACAAGACAGATGCGATTCTGCCTTAGCAGTCCAGCATTCCACAAATATTTTCTAGAGCTGTCAGTGCTAGGCCAGGGCACAAGTCCGAGGCTGGAGAGACAGAAGGTAAAAAATCTCAGGCCTGACTCTAGAGGAAAATGCTGATGGATGGAGGGTCCATGGAGATGTAGACACTGGGGGAGGCTTCCCAATGTTTCCTACTTGGCCAGCACTAAAATCATAGGGATCATTGGGGTGGAGAGAAAGTACAATGGGTAGGGTGCTTGCCTTACACTTATCAGTCCCAGGTTCAATCCCCGGCAACACGTGTGGTCCCCAGAATCAGTGGTAGAGCACATATATGAGTGAGACCCTAGGTTCAATGCCTGGCACCCCACCCTGAAATGAGTCAATTGATTTAGAAACTAGCCAACCTTGTGAGGGGTGTGTGTGTGTGTGTGTGTGTGTGTGTGTGTGTGTGTGTGTGTGTGTTTTCTTCACACATGCTCACTGCCTGATGAACATTAAGAGTATGTTTGCATTTGTGCCCATGTCCAGAGATTACTCCTGGAGGTGCTTACGGATTCATATGTGGTACTGGGGTCAAACCAACAAGTTTGCCACATGCAAGGCAAGTAGCTTGACCTGATATGCTTTCTGTTGCTTAATCTTCAGTATTTTCAAGGAAGGTTTCCTGGTCAGCTTCTTGAGTCTGGGTCTTTGCAGCTTCTAAGCACCTTTCTGGTACCTTCTGGCTCCAAATTTCTCTGGAAGCTCTTGAGGTTCCATTTTTATGGGGGTTACTTCTGGTGAGCCTAGATCAACTGGGTTGGACGGACCATTACCTAGGCTGAGATCTGGCTCTGTTCAGCCTAGCAGAATTGGGAGTCTCAGAGGTCACAATAGGTTGTTGGGGTGGGAACAGGTTGTATCCATGCCTCAGTCTCGCCTGTTTTGGGGCTCCTGAAATTAGAGGCAGCTCTTTCATTTCTGCCTCCAACACCACATGTTTTTTTTTTTTTTTTTTTTTTTTTCAGGGTCTGCGTCTCTGGGTGGACTGAAATTCCTTCCTCTTTTTTCCAAATTCTCTATATAGTTCAATCACTCCTACTATCACCATACCCCGCCCCCCATCCCTGAGTTCAGTGTTATCTGCCAACTTCCCATATTCAAATGCAGTGCATGGTTCTGGCCAGCGGGAGGCACTCAACATGTTCTTTTGCAAAACAATTCCATCTGAAACAGGAGCCCACCAGTGGTACTTTGCTCCCCAGATCAGAGCCCGGTAGGGAATGTGGGTTGTAGAATAATATAATAAAAGGCCCTTTGGATGGAGCTGGATGGTGATGAATGGAGGGGCACAACGTGTCTCCAACCCCCACCAGCAGGTGGGTCTGCAAGGAGAGCGGCAGGTAGAAAACTCACAGGCAGGCTTCAAGGTATATCATCTTTATTCCAGGCCCTGGCCAACATGTGTGGCCTATATCATAACCATTTATGCTGGATTCCTATTCAACCCTGCATTGTACTTTGTCCCTCAGAGATCTCCTCCTGCTCCTTTCTCCAACCTCCATCCATGTAAATCCCCCTTTTGCCCCTGAGGCCAAACCTTTTGTAACCTCCCCAAGACCCCTCCCAAAAATGGAAGGGTCTTTCTTTTTCTTTTTCTTTTTTTTTGTTTTTGGGCCACACCTGGCGGTGCTCAGGCGTTACTTCTGGCTGTCTGCTCAGAAATAGCTCCTGGCAGGCACGGGGGGGGGGGGGGGACCATATGGGACACCGGGATTCGAACCAACCACCTTTGGTCCTGGATTGGCTGCTTGCAAGGCAAACGCCCCTGTGCTATCTCTCCGGGCCCGGAAGGGTCTTTCTTGTAGGTAAGGTTACATGAAGAATGGAGGGATGGGGCTACAGTGGGTGATTGAGAAGAGGTCAGAGTCCAGCTGGGCTGAGATGCCCTGTCAGGTAGATCTGCGCCTGCCAGGAGTGCAGGGCACGTGGAGGAGAGGGGTCGGACTTTAAGCATAGCCCTAAATCTGTTCCTTGGTACTGCCCAGAAGCATGTGGCTTCATCATGTCTTCTTCTGAATTTGTTTCCTTCACAATGCTCACTGCCTGATAGAACATAAGAGTATGTTTGCATTGTGCCCATGTCCAGATAATGCACGTATTCGAATCTGTTCAACAAAGTGCTTTCACATTCAGGATGTGCTGACTGTGCAGTTCTATCTTCCCTGGGCTACAGTTTCTTTAGCGCATTGTGTACATCTAACATCCACACACATGTATACACACGTGCACACAGACACACAGATACAGACACAGAAACAGACATAGAAACACACACACACACACACACACACACACACACACACAAGCATGCGCTTGAGGTCTTTACCTCAAGCCTGTTATCATCAGTTATGGATCAGTTACCGGGGTTCTATTTCCTGCTGAGATCCCCCTTTCCTTCTCCATTTCTAGGATTCTGGAGAATCCTCAAGGTGGATGTGATAGTCACACACCGCCCCCTTTTCCTGATCGGAGGCATTTGCTTTTTGATGTTGTCCTATGTGACCCATGTGGCCCTAGGCCCCATGTGTGAGAGTCCAATTCATGCAATCACTGCAAGACTCAGGAGCCTTTCCCTTGTAAAGCTCCTGGTTCCAGGCCTGCTGCTCAATCTTCAATCCACTGCTGATTCCTTTTTGTTTGCTCATTTTTGTTTTCGTGTCACATCCACCAATGCTTACTTCTGGCTCTGCTCTTAGGGATCACTCCTGGTGGTGCTCAAAGTGATCTGGCATGCCAGGGATTGAACCCTGTGCAGAGTTGGTCCTGTGTTGGATAAATGCCCTCTCTGCTGTGTATTATTATTGCTCAAGCCAGTGATGGCTGATTCTGGTGTCTGAAGTTAAAGGAAAATGTTCTAGGGAAATTCTTCAGGAGATGAAAATCCGGCAGCACCAGAGGAAATATTTGTAGACTATAAATCTCAAAAAGAGTTTTCAGAATACAAAAGGAAATTCTCTATGGCAATGGTCCCCCAATACAATAATCCAATTAAAGAACAAAGAACTGGAATAGATGTTTCTCCAAAGACATGCAAATGGCCAACCCTGTGTACCTGCAATGAAAGGTGTGAAATGTGAGCCCAAGGCCTTTTCTCTCCCCTGTTCCCTCATCGGGTTACGTCACCCCCCAACCAGAGCTCACTGGGGCAAGGAGGACTCAGAGCAGAGGGGACTCTGGGTGGGGTCAGAGGGAACTCCGGGTGGGGATGTGAGGGAAATTGAAGAAAACTGGGGAGTGAAACTAGCTGATAAGCATCAGAGAGAGGGAAAAAAAGACAGTGAAAGATTTACGATCACAACAAGAGGTGAAAACAAGGTGGAGAAGATTTATGGTTTGTTAGTTTAGTGTAGGACCTCTTGTTCTTCAAAGCCACATCAGCCTAATTGCAATTTAGCTTGTGTAAACCAGCTTGCTTGTTTGCTTCTGCTTTTGAAGCCGTAAAGAATGAAGTGGACCCTTTGTTCACAGCTACCTGAATAAATTCCTTCTTCTTGCAGCCACTTTGGCTGCGAGGTGGATTTTTTACTTTCCATAATAGAGGCAGAGGGAACTCAGGTGTGTTGGCCAAACAGCTTAGCCACATGGAGTGTCTGGAGGTGCCGAGGAAGATGAAGAATGAGGGATTTGCTCCCAATCAGCTTCCTTTAAGATATTTGCTCCAAAAAACCAAATGTCTTTTTTTCATTTTTTAATTTTTGATTCTGGGGACACACCCAACAATGTTCAGAGCTGACTCCTGGCTCAGTGCTCAGTCATCACTCTTGGTGTGACTTGGGGGACTGAAGCCACCGCCTGCCTGGGACAAAGAGAGAGACTATCTTTTTTATTCTTCCTGGAGTCTGAGGCCTGCTGCCACCCCTGGGTTTCTGAGACAGAGGAAGGGAGAGGTGGAAATTCACAGATGTTGGGGTTCCTGGGAGGTCCTGGTATATAAAAGAGGAAGAGGAAAGATAGATAGATAGATAGATAGATAGATAGATAGATAGATAGATAGATAGATATAAAGCATTCAGCATCTTTGATTTTTTTTCTCTGGCATCCCAAGGACCAGTAGGAGCTACTCTGGTTACTATCCTGCTCCAAGTTTTTCTTTTATACCTAGCACAACAAAAGATTGTGTCTAGGAGGAGTGTTCAGGGGCCTTGTCCAGGTTCAACTGTCATTACAATGGGAGTACCCAAGAGAGCGTGTCCAAGTCCAAGTGTTATATATCAACAGGGGACCCTATAAGTATTTGGGATTCACCCCAGATACGCTGCATGCAAGGTAAGAGCCATGACTAACCCTTGTACTATATCTCTGGCCTTGGGAGTCTGGATTTTACAAACTGTAGTCACATGTTCACGGCAAGGTCAGTCATTCTGCTGCAGGCCAAGTGACCACACCACACCCTCCACCAAACTCTCCTCACTGCTCCCAGGTCCTGTTCCCATCCAGCACCTTTTCACTCCTTCCCCAACCCTTGCTTGGTAACTTCAGTTTCAGAATCATTGTTTGTTATCACTGGAAACTCCATAGCTGTATTTGTTTTGAGGGATAGGAGACACATCTGGAAGAGCTCAGGGCTTACTCTTGGTTTTTGGGCCACACCCAGCGGTGCTCAGGGGTTTGAGACACCGGGATTTGAACCAACCACCTTTGGTCCTGGATCGGCTGCTTGCAAGGCAAACACCGCTGTGCTATCTCTCCGGGCCCACAGGGCTTACTCTTTGTGCTCAGGGATCACTCCTAGTGGTGCTCAGGGGATCGTATGAGGTGCCAGGGATCAAACCCAGGTCTGCTATGTGCAAGGCAAGCACCCTACCTGTGTACTATTGCTCCGGACCTCCTCCTCCTTCTTTATATATAATGTTTCCTGAGTTTGCATGTCATCCTGGTGGAAGGGTCAGGCTAATCATCTCTATATTGTTCTAATTTTAGTAGATATGCTGCTTAAAGTGAGCATGATTTGCTTCTTTCTATGCTGTGCATATGCGAGAACATTGATAATTGTCTTTCTCTACCTTGTTTCTTTTAAAAGAACCCCCATAGTTCTATTCAGGTTGTAGCAAAAGGCGAGATTTCCTCTTGTCTCATGGCTGAGCTTGGGCACCTGAGCTGTTTCCAGGCTTGAGACAGAAACCAAGGACCAGAAGACTATGGTCTTCTGGAAAACTATGGGACACACCCAACAATTGTTGTTCAGAGCTGACTCCTGGCTCAGTGCTCAGGCATCATTCTTATTTTGTTTGTTTTTTTTTGGTTTTTCGGGCCACACCATTTGATGCTCAGGGGTTAAGTGCTCAGAAATTGACCCTGGCTTGGGGGGACCATATGGGACGCCGGGGGATTGAACTTCGGTCCTTCCTTGGCTAGCGCTTGCAAGGCAGACACTTTACCTCTAGCGCCACCTCACCGGCCCCTCAGGCATCACTCTTGGCATGACTTGGGGGACTGTCACTATGGAAAACTTATTTTCAAACTTTGAGAACTCTCCATACAGTTTTTTTTTGTGTTTTTTTTTTGTTTGTTTGTTTTTTTTACAGAAGCTGAACTAGATGATATTCTTGTCATCAGTGAATGAGATACTGCCCTGTGCTCTGCACTGGTTGCTTTTTGTCTTCTTGAGCATCACTGTTGGTGTGAGGAAGGTCTGACCTTCCTTTGGAGATGCACTTCCCTGAGCATCAGTGATACCAGAATTTTGATATCCAGGTCTTACAGAGATACTGGCAGCTTGTCCCTATACCCAGTGGTTGTGAAGTAGAAACCAATGCCCAAATGGAGGACAGAAATAGAAAGTGAGGGGAAAACATGCAACAGAATATTATTAGGTTTTAATATTTTGTTTTTGTGTTTGGGCCACACCTAAAATTGCTCAGGGTTCACTCCTGGCTCTATGCTCAGGGGTCACTCCAGTGGTGCTCAGGAGACCATTTTGGGGTGCAGTGATACAATCCAGATTGATTGTATGCTAGGCAAGCACCCTACCTGCTCTACTGTCTCTCTGGCCACCTGGTTCTTCTTGTTTTAATACAAGGGCATGAAGAAGTGGCCTTACTCAGCACTTGTGGGGGAGGGGCCATGCGGGTCATACCTGGCCATGACTGGGGGGAGGAACATGTGGTGCCAGGGACAGAAAGAAGCAGGGGCATGGCCTAACCCCTGTAACATCTCCTGGCCCTATTAAGGTGTTTATTTAAAATCCAAGCCTTTGCTTTGGATTCATAGCGACTGCTCAGTTTAAACAAAGGCAGCAGGTATGGGTTGTTACTGGCATCCCCCTTGAAAATACTCTCCATTGAACTAGCTGAGTGTCTAGAGACAAAGAATCTCACTTCTTTGAACCTGGGTATCTTCTTTTGGGGGGTGGACTGAGCCATAGCCACAGTGCTCAGAGTTTCCTCTTGGCTCTGGACTCAGAGGTCACTCCTAGCCCCGCTCAGGGGACCATGTGAGATACTGAGGATTGAACTTGGGTTGGTCATGCCCAAGGCAAGTGGTCTAGCCATATAGTACACCATTCCAGCCCAACATCATTTTAAAACAAACAGTTATTTTTGTTGTTGTTGTTGTTGCCTTTTTTTTTTTTTTGTTGTTGTTGTTGCCTTTTTAAGCAGAGTGATGCTCAGGGCTTACTCCTGGCTCTGCACTCAGGGATCTTTCTTGGAGGTGCTCAGGGATGTGAAGATCAAACCCATTTTGCCACATGCAAGGTAAAAGCCTACCTGCTGTACTATCACTCTGTTTCTATTCAGACAATTCTGGCCTCCTCCCTAGGCTACTTATGAAGAAGAAAGTTGGTGGAGGAGCTGTGGGACCCCCTCCCAAAGCCATTCATGTACCATACATTATATCTGTGCTAGCTACAGTCCTGAGGCAGGAATCTCAGCCATTGCTCTCTTCCCCTTGCAGCCCAGCCCTCCACAGTTAATAAGAGGTCGAACCCCTGGACTCACAGACACAGTGAGGCAGGCGGGAGGTCCAGATGGGTGTGCCTGTCTCACGGCTGTAGCAGGTCAGCAGGGAGCTTCCCTCCAGCACAAAGCCAGGGTTGCACGTATACTGGATGGTGGTGCCCACCAGAAGAACCGGGTCCGAGATGAGGCGAGTGGAGTGCTCTACTTCTCCAGGGTCCGTGCAGTACATAACTACAGGAGAAGGAAGCAGAGCAAATGGACATTAGGGTCACAGGTCACAGGTCAGCTGAAGGTGACAGAACCCTCTAGAAGTCTGCCTAACTCCCTTTTGGAAGACTCCATATCATGTGCTCATCATGGCTGGCTGGAAAATAATTCAGGATGGGAGACATTTAGATTCATTCCACTAGAAGGAAGAAATCTGCCCAGAGAGTATTTTGCGCTGGGGTCAGATTATATGGTTTCATGCTTTGAGGGTGCGGTGAATGGGGAGGGGAGAGCCAGCTCCTGGCTGTGGAAAGGCTGAGAAAGGGCTAGCTATATCCTGAAGCCTAGAGCACTGTCTCCCAGGAGCCATAAGGGCCCCCCCGAAGTGCTCGAAACACAGTAAAACCAGCATCTGTTACTTTTTCATTAAAGAAAAATCAATATAGGAAAAAAATGAAAACAATAAGCCAATTTCGGAAGAACACGGTGGATAATGTGCGATATGAAAGGTACTAAGTGTCGGGCCGGCTACGAGCCCAGTGAGGCCATTTGCAAACATGGTTCCCCAAAATAGGAGCTGTTCTGTCTGGCAGGAGCACTAGATGTCTGTCAGCATGTATCCACATCTACCATGCAGACACAGATGTGCCTGCTTCCATGGGGAACACACACACACACAACTGGCACAGTGAAAACCTTTCCAGAGTGGCTGTGTGAGTAGTATAATAAGCAAGTTACTTTGTGATTTGGAAAAATTGTTATAAATGGGGCCGAGAGAGAAAGAGAGAGAGACAGAGAGAGAGAGAACGAGAGACAGAGACAGAGAGAGACAGAGAGACAGAGAGAGACAAAGAGACAGAGAGATACACAGAGACGGAAACAAACACAGAGAGAGAGCAAACAAGAAGGGTTAAACATTTTCTTTTCTTTTCTTTTTTCGTTTTTGTTTGTTTGTTTGTTTGTTTTTTAGGTCACACCCGGCAGCGGTCAGGGGTTACGCTTGGCTCTATGCTCAGAAATCGCCCCTGGCAGGCTGGGGGGATCATATGGGATGCCATCCTTCTGCATGCAAGGCAAATGCCTACCTCCATGCTATCTCTTTGGCCCGTAAAACATTTTCAATAGTGGTTTTATCCTCCGCACCACATATGGTCCCCTGATCACACCAAGAGTGATCCCTAAGCACAGAGTCAGGAGTCAGCCCTGAGCACATACATTACATATTTTGTAATATACATCTCTATTAACTGAATTGATATATAGCAACCTGTTAGTCTTAGGTGCATAAAATTTGGGAGGGAAATCATACCCACCAGTACTCAAAAATTACTTTTGGTGATACTCTGGGGAGCACTGAGGGATTCTGCATGCAAAGCCTGTACTTCAGCCTTTCAGTTATTTCCCAGACACAACACAATAATTTGGTGCTTGTGTTTACTGCCAGGTGATCAGTACAGTAAGTTTGGTCCCTTCCCTCATCACCTACCATCACCCATTATTTGTTTCATGGGATGAGAACTGTGAGATGAGCGTTGTAAAACTTTCACAGATATGGTATTGGATGGGGCAGGAGAGATAGCATAGAGGTAAGGTGTTTGCCTTTCATGCAGAAGGTCATCAGTTCGAATCCTGGCATCCCATATGGTCCCCCGTGTCTGCCAGGAGCAATTTCTGAGCATGGAGCCAGGAGTAACCCCTGAGCACTGCCAGGTGTGACCCAAAAACTACATAAAAAAAAAAAGATATGGTATTGGTGCTGGCTGTCATAGGTGATGCCTCCAAGGTTTGTGTATGCTTTAATTTAAATGGAGTTTTGATGATGGGTTTGTTGTTGTCTTACAATATTAGAAAATTTCAAGTCACTCTTTGACCTGGAAAACTGAAGGCTCTACCTCTTTCTTTTCTTTTTTCCTTTTTTTTTTGGGGGGGGGAAGTCACACTTGGCAGTGCTCAGGGGTTATTCCTGATTCTATGCTCAGAAATCGCTCCTGGCAGGCTCAGGAAACCACATCAGATTCTGGGATTCAAACCACTGTCCTTCTGCATGCAAGGCAAACACACTATCTCCATGCTATCTCTCCGCCCCCATGTTCTACCTCTTGACTCCATCACCCTTTCTTCTTTCTTCCCACATACAACTGAACATTAGAAGTTCAGATGAGAGCCAGAGAGATAGCACAGTGGTAAGGCTTTTGCCTTAGATTCAGGACGGTGGTTCGAATCCTGGCATCCCATATGGTCCCCTGAGCCTGCCAGGAGCGATTTCTGAGCATAGAGCCAGGAGTAACCCCTGAGCAGTGCTGGGTGTGACCCAAAAACAAAACAACAACAACAAAAAGAAGTTCATATGAGGGCCAGAGAGATAGTACAGTGGTAGGTGTTTGCCTTGCATGTGGCCAATCTGGTTCTATTACAGGTATCCCATATGGTCCCCCTAGCCAGCCAGGGTGATTTCTGAGTGCAGAACCAGGAGTAACCCCTGGGCACCACTCGATGTAACCTAAAAACCAATCAATCAAGTTAAAAAATAAAAATAAAAGTTCAGATGAACCAGTGAAAGGCAGAAAGGCAATATTACTTTCTGGCATCCTTAGGGGGATCCCTCACAATGTACTGTTCTAAAACGGTCATTGGGAGACCCAGAGAGTGGGGGTGGGACTCTGCTTCACATGGAAAGGAGTGGGGTACATAGTGTGGGTTACAAACACTTATTCCCAGATGGAACCCAACATGAATTCATTTGACAACAATTGAAATGCATGAGAAAACTTTCCCTTAAGAATAATTTTATGGCCCCCCACCTCGAAGTTCCAGAATGTTAGTCATTATCATGCCGATGGAGTTCACGAACAGGTGTCTCATTACCAACTTTTGGCACCCAATCACACTCCTCACCCCAACTACCACAGTAAAAGAGATCTGTCTGTGTGCTGATTTTGGTGTTTTTTTTTTTTTTTTTTTTTTTGTGGCTAGTTCTTTTCTTCTACAATTGCAATAAAATTTCTCTGACATTGAAACATTGATGATAATAATTGTATGTAAACCCTAACCCTCTCCCTTAATACCTTCTTTCTTTGTCCACATTTTGTATTTAATATTTTTTTCTGTGGGGAGTTGGGCCGTGTTGGCTATGTTCAGGGTTTACTTCTGGTTTGGGGACCACTCCTGACATACCAGTACTTGGTGACCATATTCGGTGCCATAGATCCAACTGGAATTGACCAAGTGCAAGACAAGAGCCTTAACCCTTGTACTATCTTCCCGGCCCCCACATCTAACTTATTACTATAGTATTGGTGATTCTAATCATGCTGAACAGGCCTATCAGGCCTTACTCAGGATTCCTAGCTTGAGTTGGTGGACCAGTGCTTTTTGTGAGAGGGGAGAAGCAAATGGTGAGAGGAAAGGCAGGATCCAAATTCAGTTCCATTTCCTGACCCTGTGATATGAGCATAGAAGTCAGGAGAACCCCCTTTTAGCCCCTCTCAAGACACCTGGCTCAGCCACACCTGACAGGACTGGCCCAGTCAAGGTGCAGAGGCAGAAGGACTTTGGAGACTGAGACCACCGAATGAATGTCTCCAAGAGCCAATTTCAAATTTCTTTTGCTTGGTTACTGTATTTCACTAAAAAGTTGTCAGAGATTTAAAGACGCACACACGGAAATGAAAACAAACCCAAACTTAATTGTTATGCTTATGTATAAGTTTCTTTATAATGGTTACTCCCTACTTTTTGTATATATATAAATATATATATATATAAATATATATATATAAATATGTTATATACAGAATATTATCAATATAAAATATTACATTTAGCAAATGGTAGAAAATATTATATATATCAAAAAGGCAGGTGGAACCATTATGGGAAGTATGTATTTTTGCTCTATATGTATACACACACATATATGAAGCAAAATAGTAGAAGGAGCCATTATGGGAATTTTTTTTTTAAAAAATGCTTAGAAACAGGGGCTGGAGTGATAGCACAGCGGATAGGGCATTTGCCTTATATGCAGCTGACCTGGGATCAGAGCCAGGAGTAACCCCTGAACGCCGCTAGGTGTGGCCCAAAATGAAAACAAAACAAAACAAAACAAAACAAAAATAACACCCCAAAATCGTAGACACCAATTTTTGGATTGAAAAATAACTGGGTGTGATGATTTTGTAGTGTCAAACATGCAGTGCAATTTTTAAAAAATATCTTTATAAAGCACCATGATTACATGTTTGTAGTTGGGTTTCTGTCATAAAAAAGAACACCCCCCTTCACCAGTGCAACATTCCTACTACCACTGCCCCATATTTCCCTCCTCTCCCACCCCTGCCTGTATTCGAGACAGGCATTCTACTTCTCTCACTCATTAATTTTGTTAAGATAGTTGTCAGTGTAGTTATTGCACTCACCACTCCTCGTGGTGACTTTCATATAGTGAGCCAGTTCTTCTGGTCCTCATCTCTATTATCTCTGGACATTATTAAAATAATTTTTTTTTGGTTTTCAGGCCACACCCAGTGACGCTCAGGGGTTACTCCTGGCTATGAGCTCAGAAATTGCTCCTGGCTTGTGGGACCATAAGGGATGCCAGGGGATGGAACCACGGTCCATCCTAGGTCAACACGTGCAAGGCAAACACCCTACCAATTGCGCCAGTGCTCCTTCCCCAGTCTTTCATTTTTCTTAAAACCCATAGATGAGTGTGACTATTCTGTGTCTCTCTCCCTGACTTATTTTACTCAACACAATAGATTCCATGTACATCCATGTATAGGAAAATTTCATGACCATCTCTCCTGATGGCTGCATAATATTCCATTGTGTATATGTACCACAATTTCTTAAGCCGTTCATCTGTTGAAGGGCATCTTGGTTGTTTCCAGATTCCAGCTATTGTAAATATGCAGTGCAATTTGTACTTGTAGATAATTAAAGGGACAGAGTTTGAATGGTGTTTTTGCACTTTACTTGGAAGTAGATATTCACTGCAGCTCACAACCCTCCCTAAAGTCTCACACCCAGCCTTGGTCACTCTCTGCTGGTGACAGTTCCTGAGCCTATTCCACAGTCATGTCTGTGAGCATCCACCGAGGAGCTGGCACAGCAGGAGGGAGATCATATTTGGTAGACAAAAACTCACTGCTTCCCTGCCATGAAGTCCCCTAGGAAATCTAGAGAATGACTTACTTTTCTCACAGAAAGGGGGGTCGCTGCTCCAGCTGAGGTCCCACTGGCAGGTGAGGGTGTCGCTCCCCACGATGTCATAGCCGGGGTCGCACTGATAGGTAATCCGAGCTCCGCGCACCAGCTCCGTGTGTGATGTGGTCTTCCAGCCGTTCTGGATCTCGGGGAGATCTGAGCAGGAATCGTTCCTTGACACCTCTTTAAGACAAAAGCAGCATCTTAGCTGGGGGAGCATTGGCATTTTTGTTGGAGGGGGGGTCCATCCAGGCATGGGGATATTACAGAGTGCAAATAAAAAAAAATCTCTGGAAATAAGTAGCCCAGGCAGAGTTTCCACTACTGTTGCAAGAAGAATGTTCTTGTGAGTTCAACTCATGGATGGGGCCAGAGAGATAGCATGGAGGTAAGGCGTTTGCCTCACCTGCAGAAGGACAGTGGTTCAAATCCTGGCATCCCATATAGTCCCCTGAGTCTGCCAGGAGTGATTTCTGAGCGTAGAGCCAGGAGTAACCCCTGAGTGCAGCCGGGTGTGACCCAAAAAAACAAAAAAACAAAACAAACAACTAACTCATGGATGTTTGTGGCAGCCCAGATTGAATGAGAAAATATGGGAGAAAACAACAACAACAAAGAGATAAAATAAACAAAGAAGTAAGTAGTCCCTTTCCTCAGACACCTTAAAGTCAACAACTTGAGGACCGAGTCATGGTACAGCAGGGAGGGCACTTTGCCTTGTAAGCACCAACACAGGTTTAATTCCTGGTAACCCATATGGCCCCTCGATCCTGCCAGGAATAATTCCTGAGAGCAAAGCAACCTCTGAACATTGCTGGATGTGTCCTCCTAAAAGAAAGAAGGCTCAGCAATTCTTTCCAAGGGACATTGTATTTTGACTTCTTCATACAGGGCACTTGGTCTTGCAAACATGCTGTTCATTCTGGAGGACTTTTTGTCAGCTATAAGCTTCACTTTGCCACTTACTAACAGAACTGTGTAAGATACTCTTTCACTATGTCTCAGGTTCTCTCCCTTTCTGCTGGAGCTCTGAGGGTTGGCAGCTGTAGAAGTGACCTTGGGGGTTGGAGACATAGTACAATGGGTAGGACACTTGCCTTGCAAGTGGCCATTCTGGGTTTGATCCCTGGCCCCCTGTATGGTTCCCTAAGCACTGTCAGAAAGATCCCTAAGTGCAGAGCCAGTAATAAGCACTGTGCTGCTGGGTGTGACCCACTATAAAAACAAAGTGGGGCCAGAGAGATGGTCCAGTGGTAGGACGTTTGCCTTGCAAGCATCTGACTGAGGATGGACCACAGTTCGATCCCCCAACATCTCATATGGTTCCCAAGCCAGGAGCGATTTCTGAGTGCATAGCCAGGAGTAACCCCTAAGTGTCACTGGATGTGACCCAAAAACAAAACAAAAAGCAAACAAACAAAGTGACAATGGGTGATGCCCAAGTCAGGTTGCCAAGGTCTCTGCTTGCTCACTCATGTTTCCTCTCCATGAGGAGGCCACACAGTGAGCAGCTGAGACTGCTGCCATGTAAAAACATCCACGAAGGTCCAAAACTCCAAGTCCTGCCCTTGACAAACAAAGGAGGGGCATGTGGAACTCCTGGGATATGGAACTCCTGGCACCAGTCAAGCCTTCGGATGAGTAGGCATTATCCCTGACTGATATCTCACCAGAAGCCTTGTGAGAACTCCTGACTCAGAACCACTCACCAGATATTGCTCCTGAATTCCTGACCTGCAGAAAATCCCAGATTCATATGTGTATATATTTGTTTTTGTTTTTTTCAGCCACACACGTTTGATGCTCAGGGGTTACTCCTGGCTAAGCGCTCAGAAATTGCCCCTGGCTTGGGGGGACCATATGGGACGCCAGGGGATCAAACCGCAGTCGCCATCTTTCCTTGGCTAGTGCTTGCAAGGCAGACACCTTACCTCTAGCGCCACCTCACCGGCCCCATTCCTATATATTTTAATTGCTACTTTTTGATATGAGCAGAATACATCCAGTTGTGCTTGAGATTCATTCCTGGGAGTGCTTGTGAGAGCACTGAGGATTAAACTCAGGACTCCCACATGCAAAGCACATAAACTCTAGACCTATGAACTATCTTCAACCCATTTTTTTTTTTGGCGGGTGTATTAAATTCGTGACACTACCATAGCTAACTAATGCACTCAGCTTCATCTCAAGGCTGTCTACATAAATCTAGGGAACAAATAAATGAGTAATTTGTATTATTATCTGGAGGTATTTTAGTATGAAGAAAAAAAATAGTATTAGAGTATTCTTCAAATCACAAGATGTATCATGGATGAACATTAACCAGAGTCCAGAAAACACTCCAAACAATGGATGAACCTTTCTCTGGAACAACAGAATAACTTTGACTTCCTCCCGAAAATACTCATTAAGCACATAGCAATCCAAAGCCGGCACTGGCTGCTCTGGCTTCTAAGTAAGTGCCACTGTGCAGATTTTGAGAAGGAGCTAATTATGCTGTGTAATTAATTTGTAGCTCTTATGCGCTTCTGGGAAAAGCCAAGCACCTCCATTGTCTGCGGGAAAGTCATTCCAAGAAGCAAGCAATGGCTTTTCCTGGGATTTCATCATGATTTTATTGGGGGGAGAGGAAGTCTCAGGGGCGCCTGCAAGAAGAGGGGAGTGGGAAATAGCTCCTCGAATTGTCTGGAAGAGGGGGAACGAGAGACACTATTTTTAGGCCTCGGAAAAATCAGCCCCGTCCTGGATTTGAGACAAGGCGACAGATGTTCAACTCAGGGACGAGAGGGAGGACTGGGTGTACGCACTGGGCATGTGTCTGCCAAATTCAAGGAAGGTTCAGCCCAGCTAACTTTGGGATTCAGCCCTCTTGGTTTTCCCTCCCAGTGATTACTTAGCTGCATAGGCACAGTTGGGGCGCAAATCATGATGCCTGTTTACAAACTGAGTAAGTCACTTTACCTCCCTGCTCTTTTGTTTCCAAGAGCCACCCCAGGACCCCTAGCTAAAGGAGCTACAGTTGCTAGGAGAAGATTCTGGAAGGATCTGCCCCCTTTATATTTGATAAAGATGAGAAGACTGGGGGCCTTGCTCTCCAGCCCTTTCTTCTATTTTGTTTTTGTGCCATACCCACTGGTGTTCAGGGCTGGCTCCTGACTCTGCTCAGGGCTTGCACCTGACTCTGTGCTCAGGGCTTACTCCAGCTGGGGCTCAGTGGACCATGAGGGGTGCTGGGATCAAACCCAGGTCTGCTATGTGCAATGCATGTCCTCTTCCTTCTGTACTATCTCTTTAGCCCTTCCAGCCCTTTCTTCTAGTAGGGCTGTCCCTTAATATCTGACTTTCCTTTTCCTTGGTCTTCAAGCAGAGACAGGAGTCAGGAGCCTGCCATGTTTCGGGACAGTGTGGAAACAGGAATTTTTCAGAGAGGAGAGGAACTGAGATTCATGACTGCTTGAATAAGACTTTGTGTCCAGGTCAAGGAATCCAGGAATCAGAACCAGGTCTGATGGCCATGATTAACAGCATCCCAAAACACTGCGTGCCTCCTCTCACAGGGGCCTGCTCACACAGAGAGCACCTATCACAGCGATCTCTTTGTTTACATCAGGAAACTCCCAGCCCTTCTCCACACAGGCTGCTGTCATTTGATTAGAGCTGACTGGTTGTCTGGAGTTTATTGATTCTGTCGGGATTAGAGGAATAAACACACCAATGACCCAAACCACTGTGAAGAATGCTGTGTACATATTCCTTTTTTTTGTTGTTGTTTGTTTGGCTTTGTTTTATTTTTGGCCCAAACTCAGTGGCACTCAGGCATTACTCCTTACTCTTGACAGACTTGGGGACCATATGGGATGCTGCAGATTGAACCCAGGTCAGCCGCGTGCAAGGCAAATGCCCTACCTATTGTACTATCACTATGAACACCCCTTTTTTAAAAAAAATTATTCTTTTCTTCCCATGCAATTGGCCAGAGATCCTGCTGAAGCATAAGAAACAATGAGAGAAATGGGGGGTTTTGCCTCTGTATGTGCCAGGGAGCATTGTGGGAGGAAAGATTCAAGTAGGCCACACCCACAAAAGACCCAATCTTCCTGGAGAGGGTCTTAGAGTCTTGGCTACCTCTCAGAGTTGGGTTTAGGTCCTGGGTCCTTGTAGGAACTCAATAATTCTAGATGATCACAGGACCCCCTGAAGCTATCACTTGCTATTTCTAGACCTCACTGAATAGGACTGCTTTGGGGTTTGGTCACATCTTGGCCCTGGAGAGCAAAGCCTCTTGGATCTTGTATCACATCCTCCTCTTCCATGGTTTCAAGGGGCCTTTCAACAGAGGTAGCCACAGGCCACTGACTGGCATCTAAATTAATTACCAGAGACCTGTTTGCCTTTCAGTGAGACCAGCAGTGCATTCCTCCCGGAGGAAGAAGAACCAAAGGAACCGAGTATGCTTGTGTAAACCACACAGTCAGGAAGGTACCATCTTGGGCATATTCTCGGACTGTATCAGGACAGGTTCCTGGCATTGTTGTCTTCCTGTTTCACTAGCTGGCTTGGAGACAAGGAGATAATTCTATTTGTTCTTCTCTCAGTGTAGGAGCTAGGACATAAATAGGGGTGTGAAGAGATTCTGGGGAGCCATAGTCTGGAATAGCAGGCAGAACCACAGTCTTTAAGGAGGACTCCAAAAATACACGTCAGAGGCCCTGCCCATTTGAAGTTGCCATGTGGGTCTGGGCAAGGGTCAGGTTCAGAGATCAAGGGCATCTTCTCTCCAAGGTTTGCCAACTGCCAACTATTGGCTGGCCTTGCTGGTTCAACTCTGTGTAGGAGTGTAGGCAACACAGAGCTGAAGGCAGATAGGAAAGTCTGATTTGGGGACCAGAGGACAGACAGAAAGGAGCTGAATCTTGAGCTTGACTCAAGGCAGGGAGGTGGAGGCTGAAGATAAGTCATTTTCCCCCCAAAGTGGACCGAGTGGGCGGGAGGAATAACATGAGGTAGAAGGGAGGGAGGGTGCTTGCTTTGCACAGGGTTGACCTGGGTTTTTTTTTTTTTTTTGGTTTTTTTTGGGCCACACCCGGCAGTGCTCAGGGGTTACTCCTGGCTGTCTGCTCAGAAATAGCTCCTGGCAGGCACGGGGGACCATATGGGACACCGGGATTCGAACCAACCACCTTTGGTCCTGGATCGGCTGCTTGCAAGGCAAACGCCGCTGTGCTATCTCTCCGGGCCCTTGACCTGGGTTTTATCCCCAGCAAACTTTGTTCCCCCAAGTTCTACCTACCAAGGGTTATGCCTAAGCACAGAGCTAGGAATAAGTTCTCAACACCTCTGGATATAGCCTGAAAATCAACACCCAAACTAGGAGACAAAAGAAACAAAGGCACTGAGGAATGGGGGGAACTTTGCCTAATAGCCACCCCCCCTCCAATCTCCACCTTGAAGCAGTCACAAGAACAAGCAGAAAACATTTAGCACCACAATCCAGGGTAAAAAGGCCCCTGGGAGACATAAAAGAAATCAGCGCTCGTGTTCGCCTCACTAGCTCAGGTGAGAAATGTCCACCAGCTGGAAATAAAAACAAACAAATAAGGGATTTATTCTCCCAGGCTCCAGGCTCCTCCAGGCAGTGGATGGTCATTGGAGCAGGCCGAGAGAACAGTGGAAGGAGACAGAGACACAAACTTTCAGGCCAGAGGAGAGCAGAGTTGGCTGTGAGGTGGTGATGGGGAGTTAACTGGCTGTACCCCTAGTTCCTGCTCTATTGAAGTTAGATCCTGGGAGGTATATGGAGGTGGCACCTTTTTTGTTTCTTTTTGTTTGCTTGTTTGTTTTGGGGTTACACCTGGAGGAGCTCAGGAGTTACCTGACTCTGCACTCAGAAGTCACCCAAGCAAGCTCAGAGGACAATATGGGATGTCGGGAATCGAACACTGGTCTGTTCCAGGAGTGGTTAGGACCCTGATGCTGGTGGGAGGGCAGCCCAGACTGGGGGTTATGGAATAATGAAGAGAAGCTTTTAGGATTGAGACTGACCTGGAAATCAAGGTGAGGGTTGGGCCTAGAGAGGGGGGCAAGCACCTATGAGACCCTCGTATAGAGTGGGTGTGGCTGTGGGAAGGGCAGACCGTAGGATTATGGGGAGGCTCTTGGAACTACCAATGAGGTGTACAGAAGGGAATGAGCAGGTGGTCACGGAAGAATTTGGAACCACTGACAAGGTCAAGGTTGGAGGAATCAACTGGGAATTTGTGGTTTTGTGGGTGGGGATTTATGGATGTGGACTAGTGGATTTGTGGATGGGTATTCATGGTTGAGTGGAGATGGGCAGATACCAGTGTAGAGGAGGAGAAAGAAAGTGCAGAGCTGAAGGTGAATTATTGGAGGGTGAGAAGGGTAGGCCATGAACAGGTGGATCCTTTAAAATGGGGCAGTAGATGGTCCCAAGCACTTGGCTTGGCCTTTGCAGGGCTTTACTTTTCTGCACAAAAGATAAAGGAGGGGAAAGAAATGGTGATGCCATGCTGAGAATCAAGAAGATGAGGGTCATATAGGTAGGTGTGAAGATGGGTGAGGCAGAGAGAAAGGGCAGTTTCTGTGCTATGAATTGGAAGCAGGGCACCTGTGGAAGAGCCAAGCTCCTGGCCAGGCCAGATAGTGGCTCTCAGGCATCAGGCAGTCACTGTGATATGGAAGAATCACTCAGACATTCTCAGCTTCTGTGGAACCAAATGTGCTGAATAAAAGGTGATGCATGGAATGTGATGGTTGCTTTGTTAAATGTGAGAACTGCTCTATCGACTCCTGCTGCCTGCTTGTGGGTGCCCACAGAAGAGAGGAGCAAAAGGAGGCTCAGAGAGGAGCGGTGAGCTGCCTAAAGTTGTAAATGGATGCACGCATGCACACACACAGTCTATTTTCCACGTAGCATTAAACATCACTTCCCAACAACACATCTAGAAGAAATCGCCATAACATGCCTTAAAGCACACAAACAATGTGGCTCTTGGAAGTACCTACCTATGTAGTTCATGATGAAGCCCTGGCCCTTGCCGAAAATGAGGCCGGCGGGGTCCGAGTGGAACTGAATGGTGAGGTCCGGGGTGGAGGAGTACAATTTCTGGGGCCCGCTGTTGCCCAGGTACTGGCCCAGGATGTGGGGCATGAGCTCGTCTCCGTCATAGATGGTCAGGATGTCGCTGTTGCTCAGGTTCAGGCTGGGAAGGGAGCAGAGAGAAGAGCAGGAGTGGGTGAAACAAAAGCAAGGATGGTTGACAAGCTTTTGACTGAGTTCAGGGACACACACTTCTTTCTTTGGCTTCCTTTCTATTCCTCCTGTTTAGGCCTCACCCAACTGTGCTCAAGGGCTATTCCTGACTCTGTGCTCAGGAGTGACCCCTGGCAGTGCTTGTGGGACCTTATGAAACGCTGGGCTGAGCAGGATGTGAGTCAAGTGCCTTAACCCCCATATGTTTGGCCCAGATCAAACACATTCTTTAGTTTTCTATTTATTTAGTTTTTGAAATATTATGAATTTTTTAAAATTAAATAATTCTTTAACTGAGTCACTGTGATAATTTATCACCATGATATAGTGATAAAGTTGTTCATGATTGAGTTTTAGTCATACAATGTCCAACACATCCTTTTACCAGAAGCAATTTCTTGAGACTAAATGCCAGCACTCAAGTTGGCAACAGACTGGCCAGCAATGCCAGAGGCTCATCTTTTATCTATAACTTGGTCTTTCCTTGTTTGCCTTTTTTTTTTTGTTTTTGGGTCACACCCAGCAGCACTCAGGGGTTCCTCCTGGCTCTACACTCAGAAATCACTCCTGTCAGGCTCAGGGGACCATATGGGATGCCGGGATTCGAACCACCGACCTTCTGAATGCAAGGCAAAGACCTTACCTCCATGCTATCTCTCCGGTCCCTAACTTGGTCTTTTCTGTGTGAAAGCCATGATAGAGTAGAATTGCTTCCCACCTTCATCCTATTCCTCATCTATGATGGTTTTCCAAGAAGGAAGATCAGGTATTGGGCCCTGGTTCCATGCTGGGCAAGGCATGATTCTTTCATTCTCTGACCC
Source organism: Suncus etruscus (assembly GCF_024139225.1). Classification (NCBI taxonomy): domain Eukaryota; kingdom Metazoa; phylum Chordata; class Mammalia; order Eulipotyphla; family Soricidae; genus Suncus; species Suncus etruscus. The sequence goes on from NC_064862.1 coordinate 30,779,183, forward strand.
ATGAGTGGAGGGTCCAGAGAAAAGTACAGGCAGCAGATCTGAGTTCAATCCCTGGCACTGTATATTGTATACTGAGCACCCCCAGAAGTAATTCCTGAGCACAGAACCAGGAGTAAGCCCTGAGCATAGCTGGGTGTAGCTTCCTCCAAGACAAAAGCAAAACAAAAACAAAAACAAAAAAAGAAAAAGGAAGGAGGAAGGAAGGAAAGAAGAAAGAAAAAAAAGAAAAGAAGGAAGAAAGAAGGAAGGAAGGAAAAATGAAAGAAGAAAGAAAGAAAAGAAAAAAGAAAGGAAGGAAGGAAGAAAGGAAAAGTAATAGGTGGACTATTTGCTAACTATAATGCATCTTTTGCAAAGGGTAGGATGGTTCCATTCACTCTGTGGTCAATTCCTTATAATCAGGGCTATTGATGGTCGGAGTGAGGCAGAGAGCAGGGCAGAGAATGTCAGCAGGAAATACACTCCAAATGGCATTTATGCTCCTGAGATGTGTTTTTCAAAGACTCAAATGCAGGAAAGGACCCAGACACCAACATTTAGGGCTGCAATGGATAGTTAATAATCCAGAAAGCTCTTAGACTGTCCTCGGGACAGTGTGAGGTTTTTGGAATGCTGGATACAGCAGGTCTCAGATTGAGAGGAAGCTGGGAAGGTTGGCTTAGAGTCTCCGTCAAGACACTCGGGCCTCTTTCCTCTTCCCTTTAGTTCCTGTTCCCTCTCTATCTTTGTCCTTCTCTTGTGCTCCTCAATCTTGCATTTCTGGGCATCTACTGTGTGCCAGACACTGTGCTGTGCTCAGAGAGCAAGGAGAGTCACAGAGAGGTGGCAGGAAAGATGACAGAAATGAGTGATGAGAAAAGAGTGATGAGTGCAGAGGAAGGCATGTAACTTGGAGTGGGGCCACCAAGGAGACTGCCTTGGAAGAGGTGATATTTACTCTTGTTCATGCAGAATGTAGGAGAATGAGAGATGAGCAGGTGGTGGGATGAAGGCCAAGCAGGGAGCAGAGGGTAAGACAGAGACAGGTCATAGGCCCAGAGTCCCTGTGTTCAGAGTCTAGATACAGTCACAAAGCCTGGAGGGCCCTGCAGGAAGTGAGAACCTAGTTTAGGTCCAAACATGGAGATTGGGGCAGGGAGGAGAGAAGGACAAGGAAGAACTTTGACAGAGGAGACTGGATTGAGTGATTCAGGAGAAGGGGCTGACCAGGAAATGGGCCTGAATGTTCCTGGAGTGATGTTAACTGTCCCCCTTCCCCACTGCATCCCCAGCAACCTGGGGACCATAGCGGCTGCTGCCAGCCAAGGCAGGGAAAGGATAGAGGGAAAATTTGGACTTCAGGCAGGAAGAACAAAACGGGAAGACCAGAGGCCTTTGGTGTGTAGGGGGGGGGGGTGTTGTGTCTCATTCACCAGCCAATTCCCAATTCCTTCTGTCAGAAGGCAGCTTTGAAAGATTTTCATGGTTCCCATTATCTCAACTGTCCCCCTGAACCCCCATGCCTCCTTTCTTCACAGGAGCTGTCTGTTTGATTTGTACCCAGGGCTTTAAGACAAAACTCCCAGATGCCCCGGACTGGCCTCGGGTTTCATCAACGCTGCAGCCCTGAACACCTCATTGGAGTGAATATCTGGAGTGGTCACCTTCTTCTTTCCTTTCTTTTTCTTTTCTTCATACTCTGCAGGGGCCTCATAACTGCTATGGGAAAAAAGAATTTGGTGCAGAGCTCTTTTTCTGCAGGCACACACATGGCTGTGTTCTGGGATTACTCCAGGCTCTGGAATTTGGGAGTTGCTCCCAGCGGTGTTCAGGGGGACCATGCCATACGGGGGATCAAATCCCAGTCTCCCGCATGCAAAGCGAAGGCTCAGCCCAGTGAGAATCTTTCTCATGGCGGACCAGTGGGATGGATGTGCACTCTTGTCCTATTTTAGGGGAAAGCCTCTTAATTCTCAGAACTATAAAAACATCTAGTGCTTGAGAAAGTGCTAGATACGGCTGCTGAGAAACACTGGAGAGGGAAGATTTTTGATTCTTTGAGCCAATGTCACAGAAAATCTGTGGTAACAGGGTGTTCCAGAGAGCAGACAACTTGGCTCTGCTCTAGCCTTGGTTTCAGTGATCCACAGATGGGAGAAGCATCTTTTGGGGTGCAGATGCTTCACCTCAAAACCTTGAAAAGCACACCTTGCCTTGGGGAGTTGAAATCCTTGGCTTCGTCCCTTTCCTGGGGGAAATGTGGGGTTGTGAAATGTTCTTGTTTGTGAGTTGAGCGTCTTGTTTACAGTTTAAGTCATGGGCTTTGGGAAGGAGAGAAGGCAGGCAGAAGACATAGGGTTAAATTCTAGGTTCAGTGACATCATCTGAGCAAGTCTAGTTGACAGATGAATGTTTTATCATGGAGCAACATCATTAAGTCATGAATACTACCACCATCATCACCATTGTTACCATCATTACTGCCATAGAACCACTGCCACAATGGGCCTGGAGAGATAGCACAGCAGCATTTGCCTTGCAAGCAGCCGATCCAGGACCAAAGGTGGTTGGTTTGAATCCCAGTATCCCATATGGTCCCCTGAGCCTGCCAGGAGCTATTTCTGAGCAGACAGCCAGGAGAAACCCCTGAGCACTGCCGGGTGTGGCCCAAAAACCAAAAAAAAAAAAGAACCACTGCCACCATTATCACTACCACCAGTTTCATCGCCACCTTTGCTAATGGCACCGTTATCACATCATCATTGTCCTCATCATCATTAGCAGCAGCATCATTGTTGTCATCATTATTACTTTTATAGCCCACCATCTCTACTATTATTACCAGTCTCACCAGCACCACTGTCACTTCACTATCACCTTCGCCAGCACTATCGCTATGACTGTTGTCATTGTCGTTACTAACCTATCCCCTCTACCATCTTTCTTGTACCAGTATCACCACCATTGCAGCCTTCATCACCACCACCATCATCACCACCTCCACCATTGTCATTGTCTTTAATCATTACTTCCATACCACTTATGTGGGGTCATCATGTTACCAAAATCACCACCACTACCATATTGTCAACATTACCACCATGACCACCACCATCATCATCATTACCATCTTCCCATCTTCCAACACCATCACCACTACCTTTAATAGTACCGGCTTCATCGTCTTCACCATTGTCATTACGATCATCATCATCGTCATTATCACCACCACCACTGTCATCATCACCATCACCATCATTGCCACCACCACCATCATCACCCTTCCATCTCTGAATTCTGGTTACTTCAACGACATCAGATGACATAGCTCAGCAGTTCTCTGCCACAACTAGTTTTGATGGCCCACAAAAACTGTCTCTCCAGGAGACAGTCAGCAATGCCTCAAGACATGACTGCACCCCATACCAGACGCTGCTGCTGGTGAGAAGAGATCAGGGGGATATGTACAGTGCCCAAGCCAGTTCCTCACAACCAAGCACTTTTGGGTTCAAAATGCCAAAAGGGCTTAGATGGAGAAACTGACGTATGTAAGAATATTTTACAAAGTGCGAGACAGGGCCCGGAGAGATAGCACAGCGGCGTTTGCCTTGCAAGGAGCCGATCCAGGACCAAAAGTGGTTGGTTTGAATCCCGGTGTCCCATATGGTCCCCCGTACCTGCCAGGAGCTATTTCTGAGCAGACAGCCAGGAGTAACCCCTGAGTACCGCCAGGTGTGACCCAAAGACCAAAAAAACAAAAACAAAAACAAAAACAAAGTGCGAGACAGACTCAAACACAACCTCTATTGTGAAATTTCAGCAGAGCCCTCGACACTAGGAGGCACAAAGCACCTGACCTTCTAACGGGACTGACCACGGCCTCTGCTTGAGTCTCTGCTTGGGGCTTTGAGAGGAGAACCCCGTCAAAGCGATGTCGCTGGGTTTATGGCTTATCTAAGAGGCCCCTCAGGAGTGGCAGAGAGATGTGACAGGAGTTAAAGAAGAACCAATGACATCATGCATGATGCATGATGGGCGAGTTCTACCATGGGCACTGGGCTGGGATCTGTATGAACTTAGAGCTTTGAGCAGGGCATCCCTGGGTAGAGCAGAAGCTGGGCATCCATCCTCCAACCTTCCTCCCTCATTGGCCAAGGCCTGCCTGGAGGTCACAGAAAGCCTCCAGCTGAGACAACTGCAGCCAAGAGACACTGCAGGAGCCAGACAGGTGAGTGGCACCGAGGGGCCTTCAGGTTAACCTGTTAGAAACAAACACCTCAGGCAGGGGTGGAAAACATGCAGCTCTCGAGCTGCATGCGGCTCCCAGCCAAAATGAATGCGGCTCTTTGCCTCTTGTCATGATTTTGTATACTGTGGTTCTTTGCCAAGTTTGGATTTTGTTCTGCTGCTTCTGAGGAGGGACCTCTGAGGAGAGATCTCCAAGCGCGTAGTCCCATCTCCCATCCCTTGGAAACTACTGCACGGGTCAGAGAGCAGGGGGACTCGTGTAGCACATGTTGTGTCACATCTTGCCAGAAGTTCTGAGTGTGGAGGATGCAGCACACCCTCACCATCACTGCAGGATTTTGACCCTCACTCAAAATGGCAAAATGCAATATGTGTTTAATAGATTATTGTTAAATTTATAGGCTTTTGTGTGAGTGTTTTGACTGTTTTGGCAGGTCACCGCATGGGGTGGCTATCTGACTCTCACAGTTTAAAATTTTGGCTCTTTGTGTCGAACTTGTTCGCCACCCCTGGCATAGAGGGTGGGGCTGGAGCAGTAGTGCAGCCGTAGCACGTTTGCCTTGCACGCGGCCAACCCGGGACAGACCTGGGTTTGATCCCCAGCATCCCATATGGTGCCCTGAGCCAGGAGAGATTTCTGAGCTCATAGCCAGGAATAACCCCTGAGCACCACTGGATGTGGCTCCCAAAAGAAACAAACACTTCACGAGGCATTTCCTTGCTGCACCCCCAGTTTGTGGAACTCTGTTATAAGAAGGAGGTTTAGCTTTATCACCATCACCATTGTCATCACCAGTGGTGCAGGAGATCCACTCAAGGCTTCTGCAATGCAAAACCCGCATTTCAGCCCTGAGGTCTCTCCAGGAAGTGCTTAGAAATCTTGATTTACTGTAAGTGGAAGCTCTCTGAGTCTGAGCTTCATCTGAGAAGGAACAAAAGGAGAGCATGCAGGGAAGGCAATGACAGGAGAAGAAAGAACACCTTCTGCTCTGCAGCCGCAACCCCCCACCGGCTCCTCTGTGCTCATTGGCCCAAAGTATACAATGCTGGTGGCAAGGAACCCCCACCTCCTAGCCCAACGTCCCCTTGGTCTGGCATCTTTCCTTGTCTCTCCAGCTGCACTGAAGGCAGCTAAGGGCATGCAGGGTCCCCACCTGGCTGTCTTGTCATCTCAGACCTGTGAGCCTGAAAAGCAGAGAGGATGGATGGCCACAGGGCAGAGCCCGGCTCCCTCTGTGGAATCAAATGAGCTGCCAGATTGGGTCCACAGAGGCCCTGGAGACCTGCCTGTCAGTTCGACTCTAGGCAACGAGGTGCTTGCAAGCAGGTGGGTTTGATCTGCCTGGATTAGGAGAGGCAGGATGGACTCCAGGGAAAAGCCCACAGAAAAGCCTAGATTGCTGCCCAGGAGCTAGCCTTGGCCGAGTTCAGCTGCAGCTCAGGACCTGGAGTGCCTGTTGGGTAGCTCTCTGCAAACCTCTCCAACTCCCCCTGGACTGCTGGATACCCCCACCTCACATTGGCTACAGACTCCAATCTCCCATTATTCACCCCCATCTTTTTGCTTCCAGCAGTGCAAGGGGTCAAACCAGCATCTACCACATGTGCAGCAAGGACCTTCCCCCACAGTCCTAACTCTTCAGACCCTTCCTTTAGCGTTTGAGCAACCTCCACTACAAACCCTCTGAACAAGAATCTGCTCTTATCTGAGGTGCCTGGAAAACCCTAGATATGCATTCGCCTTCCCACCCTCATCCCATCCTTCAAAATAAAATAAAATAAAATAAAAGTCTGCCTGGGATCAGTCCTGTATCACAAAACATCAATAACAAATATCACAAAGATTTCCAGCAGGATGTGGCCCATGCCAAGGTCCCTCCTGACCTCTCACTCCTGATTCTTATGCCAGTATGGATCAAACTCATCAGATTAGACCCACGATTTCCCGACCCTTATTTATTTTTTTCTTACTGAGGCACCATTTCTGCTCTCTATAGATTCCCTGTCTAAAATGATTTTGTCTCCTAAACCTTTCCCTTTTCTTGATAACATTTCTTTTGCTGTTGCTGCCACGGAGGATGGTGTCTTAACAGAATATGTGATGAAATCAGTGTTAAACTGGTTACTTAGTCCGGGTGGCTTTATGTTGGTAGATATGAGATTTCTATGACTGTTTATGAAATATCTAAACGAGTTTTGGGTAGGATGCAGAAGGAACTAGTTACAGCGGTTGCCCAGAGGGAGCGAAGAAGGGAGGGGGGGTAAGGGAAAACAACAGTTTTCTGAGGATGGGGGAAAAGGGGAAACTTAATTTTCACAGCAGACCCTTTTGTATCTTTGAATTTTGATGCATGTAAATGTATCACCTCTTCAAAAGGGATAAAAACAGCCGGAGGGATCCTCATTATTGCTTTCACTAGGGTCTAGAGAGTAAAAGGGATGAAGGGAGAATGCAAATTCGCCTTCGATTTAAGATGAGCAAATCCTTCTCGAATGAAGCCATTCTTTGCTTGGGCAGCAGAGGGCAGTATGTGCCCAAGCATTGGTCCATGCGACTCTTCCATCTTTCCATCCGCCTCAGCCACCACTCACTTTCCAGGGGGGAACTCCCAGTCCTTATCCTCCCTCCCCAGACCCATCAGAAGCCTGGCTAGCAGGGAAGATGCTAGGTGAGCTTTGTAACCATACAGCTGGGGTTAATATTCAACCCAGGGCCCCGAAATAAATTATGAACGAGCCATCTTTGCTTTCTCCTGTCTCTGCTACCTTTCTCAACCCCATCCTAGGCGTGTTTGGGAATCTTACCTTTGCGAGTTTTTTTTTTTTTTTCCAATGTGGTGTTTCACAAGCCGATTGTAGGGGAGATGAGCATAGTTGAAAGTATCTAATGATTATGCACATATTTAAATGTGAATTAGAAAAAAAAGAAATAGATGCTTCGCATATTCAACTTCTCATTTCATGGACATTATTTCGCTCAGAATGAGCCAAGAGCAAAAGGCAAGCCAATTTTTGTGTAATTTGAGAGTGGGGGTAGGGGAGTATCTGGTAACAGAAACAGGGATGTGGGACTGGCAGTTAAAGCCACAGAATTAAGGCCATTGTTTCTGCCTGTCCTTGTGGGGAACCCCAGAGGGGGGTCCCAAAGGCTGCTGCTGTCTTGGTCAAAAATAGTCTTCACTTAGGGTGCTGGATCAGTCTGGAATGGTGGGTATCTCTCCTTATCAGCCAGTTTAACACCATTTTAGTAATTCTTCCCTTGTTCTCTGCCTCCCTCTCCTTATGTCCCTCTGAGAGTTAGAGGGGTCTATTTCCCTCCACTCACTAAGGCGAAGGCAGAGTTGCCAATTCTTTGTATTTTGGGTTTGCTTGTTTTTGTTGTTGTTATTTTTTTGGGGGGTCTACACCTGGTGGTGCTCAGGGTTTATGCCTGGCTCTGAGCTCAGGAATTACTCCTGACAGGCTCAGGGGACCATATGGGATGATGGGGATTGTACCTGGGTCAGCTACATGCAGGGCAAAGTACCCTCCGTGCTCTACTATTGCTCCAGCCCCCTCCAATTCTTTGTATTTAGAGCCATATCTAGTGAGGCTCAGGGCTTCCTCCTGGCTCTGTGCATTCCGGAATCACTCTTGGCAGGGCTTGGGGGGGAATGTGACGCTGGGGATCGAACCCAGGCTGGCCACATGCAAAGAAAACCCCTTAACCCCTGGGCTATCTCTCTAATTGGCCTTCTAGTTTGAAGAAAAGTGATGCTGACACCTTTCCTGTGTCACACACCTGAAATGTGTGTGGTAGTTGGATGAAGAGCCGCAAACCTGAGCTTAAATACTCTAGTTTAGAGGCAGAGCGCATGCCTCAAGGGAGAGGCCTTGAGTTGTATCCCTGGCACTGCTGACTTCCCTCTTCCCTGGTACAAAGCTGACCCGAGCAGCTCCTCAGCACCACTGGGAAAAGCACAAAGTACCTGTGCTGCTCCTCCTAGGGATGTGCAGGGAAATGGCATCCTGACCTGCTCACTTCCCCTCACCGTCCAGAGCCAGGAGCTGTTCCGAGAACTGGGCTGCTGAGTCCTGAAGTGCTTCTGTCTTGGCCCCACTTCACAGGGAGCAAATGGAGGCTCCCAGAAACCACATAGGGTCCTCAGGACTGAGTCTCTGAGGGTTCTGCCTTTCACCTGGCCCTTGATATCCGAGTGCTGGCAGTGGGAAATGCGGATGTCCAGAATGGCAGAGTGAGCCCATGTGCAGGAGATTGTGGTGGGAGGGGGAGCACTGAAAGGACCTGGGGGAGCACACAAGGAAACCGAGTTGGCCTTGCCAACTTCTCTGGGGGCCCAGAGAAGGGGCAGGACCAGACTTATTCCTTCTGGTGACCATGAGAGAACAGCCCAGAAAGGCCAATTCAGGATCTGTAGACCCCTCTGTTAAGGGGGGAGCCATGTACAAGCCCCCTAACCACCCAGGACTCCAGGCTCAGCATTGATCTGGTGACAGAGCAGGTGGGCTAAGAGCCAGGTCAGCTCCGGGCCCAGAGAGCAGGTGCTTGTGGACCAGAGAGGGGTGGAATGAGGGCAGCTTCTTCAGGCCCTTACCATGTGTGTGCTGTGCGGTGCATCAGACATGCATGGAGAAACAGGCATGTATGCTGTGTGGGCCATCAGGAACATACAGGCAGAGGCAGGTTCTGTGTTGTGTGTTGCAGAGACGTGTCAGGCACACGTGTGCAGGGGCAAGTGTCTGTGTTGTGTGTGTCGTTTGGAGTGAATGTTGTGTGGTATATGTCACTGTGGCATTTCACATGTACACCTGTGTAGAGGCAAGTGTATATGTTGTGTCTGGTGTGTACGTTGCCTGGTTTGGATGTTATGTGGTATATATTTTATTTGGTGCACAAGCTGTCTGGAGTGCATATTATCTGCTGTGTACTGCGGATGTTGTGTGATGTGAATATTGTGGCGCTGTGTATATTTTTTGATAGGTCTATGGTGTGATGAAAATGTTGTGTGATACGTATACTGTCTGGTTGTGGTGTGCATATTGTGTAGTATTTATTTTGTGTGATGTGTACACAACATAATATCAGGTATGGATGGTGTTGTGTGATGTGTATATTGTATGACGTGTGGTGTATATATGGTTTGGTATGTTGTATGTATGTATGCATGCTTTCTGATGTGTGGTGCATTTTACTGTGGCATGTTGGACATACAGCCCTGCCTGGGGAGCACAGCTCCAAGCCTCTGTGTTGTCCCTCCAGCCTCAGGGCTGTAGGCAAAGCCCCTCAAGCCCCTCTCCCTCTCCTTCACCCCAGAACATCCTGGGACATTCCCATACAACCTAGTATGATGTGGTTCCGGAGTGTCCTCTCCGCCTGGGCCCTAGGCCCGGGGACCCACTCAGTTATTTGACTCCCTGCCGAAGGCGAACAAGCAGGTCCCTCAGCTCTCTGGGTGACAAGGTACCTTTCTTCTATGTGCAGTGGACAAGCTGGTTACCCTTGGCAAGGCACTTCTGGCTTTGGCCACCTAGACACTCGAGGGAGCCCATGGGGATCAGGAGAAGCGGCCAGTGGGCCAGCAGACTCTGTTTACACAATGAGCTTGGGAATGCTTGTTACACAGCCGAGCTGACCAATACAGCATCTAGCAATGTTGGCCTGGCCTATGTGTGGCCTTGCTGTCCCTACAACATGATGGTCTCTGGGAGTCCTGCCTTTCCTCTCAGCACATTTGGGCTCTTGTGAAAATTCCATTTCCTTCTTATCCTAGTGTGGACATCTCGGGTCCTGCCGGTTTATTTCTGCTGTCTTGTTCCTCCACAGTTTCTGCAGCTGTCTGAAAATCGGTGTTCTGAGCTCAGGGCCACTTTGAATTCTTGACTTTCCTTTTTTTTTTTCTGTATGGCTGAAGCCAGACAAAGCTTTCTCTCTGTTGAAAGGACTGAAGGAGACCTCTGGACAAGATACCTAAATTTCAGGGATTGGAATCAACTTAGCACAGAATTGTTCTGAGAGAAACAGCCTGTAGCTATCAATTATATATTAGGGGCTTTGTCCTTCAGTGCTTTATGTCCTGCTTGGAAACTGCTGGGACCATAAACAGAGAAAGATGTTGGGCAGGGCTCAGAGAAGAAGACAGAAGAGGGGGTTGGAGCCAGCAGTAAACTTTTCTTTCTCTTTTTTTCTAGGGTTTCAACCACTTGAATATGGTTCTAAAAAGCTACTCCTGGCTCAGTGCTCAGAGATTGCTCCTGGGGGACCATGCAGTGTTGGAGACCAAACTGTGCAAGAGGCACAAAAAACCTGTGCTGGAGTTTGTTAAACAGGCTCCTTGGCCCCTGGAGTCTCCTTCCCTCCCCTCCCCTCCCCTTTCCTCCCCCCTTCCTTCCTTCCCTTCACAACATCCAGCAATGCTCGGGGCTTACTCCTGGCAAAACTCAGGGTGCCAGAGATTGAACCTGGGTCAGCCTTGTGCAAGGCAAGTACCTTACCCCTGTACTGTTGCTCCTGCCCCAAAACACTTTTTCTGTTTTTCTTTTAGAAATGGGCATCCAGGAAATGGACTTCAGTTTCCTCTTCTTGAAAATGGGACTGAGATTTTTGTCCATGGAGCCTCTCAGTGCCCATTGTTTTCTGACTATGGCACTGCTGTTGACAAGCTGCAATTCCAATTTGAACCGGGAGGTATAGGAGCAGTCAGGGAACAAGAATTTGGGATGTTGTTAAAAAGGTTTAGAATGGAGATCCAGGGCTAGAGAGATAGCTCAGTGGTAGGACGTTTGCCTTGCACACGGCAGATCTGGGAGGGACCCAATTCGATTCCTGGCATCCCATATGGTCCTTCATGCTGCCAGGAGCTATTTCTGAGCACACGACTAGGAGTAACTCCTGAGTGCCACCGGGTGTGCCCCCCACCAAATAAGTAAATAAATTATGTTTAAAAAAAAGGGGGCCAGATTGTGAGCATCTAACAATCTATCTAGCTATGGTTTTTACTTGGAATCTGGCTGAAAATAAACACTGAAGAAGGTTAATCTTGAAGAGATAGATAATCTTGGGAGAAGGGGTTGTTTTAATTTAGTGTGTCTTAGAAATGCTAAAAGGTTACCAGGGCTATGTCTAGGGATACAATGAGGTCATATAGGACCAAATATTAAACCAGGGGCCTATAGCAGGCAGGTATATACTATAACTTCTTAGGATATTATGTAATAAAATGTTGAAATCATTCTAAAAAGGGGGGGGCAGAGAAATAGCATAACAGTAGGGCGATTGCCTTGCATGCAGCTGATTCAGGACAGACAGTGGTTCGAGTCCCAGCATCCCATTTGGTCCCGAGTCTGCTTGAAGTGACTTCTGAATGCAGAGCCAGGAGTAACCCCTGAGCACCACTGAATGTGATCCAAAATAAACCAAAAATGGGGGATCCCTGGCTCCTTTCAAGACTAACCTCACCTCACCCCTATCAGCAATGCAAAGCAGGCACTTCTCAGTAAAACCATGTTCAGAACTATTTGGCACTAACAGCCATTCTCTCCTGGAGCCTTTGCACACTCAGAAACTCAAGGGTTCACTCCTTCTCAAGCCTCCTCAGTTTGGTTCATGGACACTTTTGAAGCATCCAAGGACTCATCCTGCTCAGGGGCTTCTCCACACCCATAGAGAAGTGCCCAGGACTACTGGACACAACCCCAACTACAGCGAGGACCCCAAACCTTTGCTCTGCCTCATGTGGGTTTGGTTCTGGGGGATCTTAGCCCCTTCCTGTGGAGACATAGTGGCCTGGGCTTGGGCTTATAAAGCCTTCAAAGTGAAGGCTCTGAGCTGTGCACCCCACCGCACTGTTCCCCTCCTGTGCTGTTTCCTCCCAAGTCCCTGCATCCCAGAGTTGCCTGGAAGGGTCCCAGGCCCTGTTGCCCTATTTTGGAAGCACCAGTCCCAACTTTTCTTCTTGTCTTGTCTTGTCTTGTCTTGTCTCGTCTCGTCTCGTCTCGTCTCGTCTCGTCTCGTCTCGTCTCGTCTCGTCTCGTCTCGTCTCGTCTCGTCTCGTCTCGTCTCGTCTCGTCTCGTCTCGTCTCGTCTCGTCTTTCTTTCTTTCTTTCTTTCTTTCTTTCTTTCTTTCTTTCTTTCTTTCTTTCTTTTTCTCTCTCTCTCTCTCTCTCTCTTTCTTTCTTTCTTTCTTTCTTTCTTTCTTTCTTTCTTTCTTTCTTTCTTTCTTTCTTTCTTTCTTTCTTTCTTTTCTTTCTTTTCTTTCTTTTTGTTTTTGGGCCACACCCACTGACACTCAGGGGTTACTCCTAGCTATGTGCTCAGAAATTGCTCCTGGCTCCAAGGACCATATAGGATGTTGGGGATCGAACCAAGGTCCATCCTAGATCCACCGCATGCAAGGCAAATAAATGCCCTACCGCTGCACCACCTCTCTGGCCTCAGCTTTTTTTTGCATTTTCTCTAGTCTGGAAAATTACCTCTGCAAGGATGTCTTCTCACATTGTCTCTAAGTTATGTGGTTATGATCTGTATATAGTAAAGCTCCTGCTCACAACAGCTCATGGACATACGCAATCCCTGAGGGCTGTGCATCCAGAAGATCATGCAGTCTTGGGGGGGAGAGAGAGAGAGAGAGAGAGAGAGAGAGAGAGAGAGAGAGAGAGAGAGAGAGAGAGAGAGAGAGAGAGAGAGAGAGAGAGAGAGAGAGGCAGAGAAGGAGAGAGGCAGAGAGAGGCAGAGAAGGAGAGAGGCAGAGAGAGGCAGAGAGAGATACAGAGGAGATGGCTTTTGCTTGCAAAAGTAAAACCTGAGCCTTGGGGCCAGAGCAATAGACAGTGGTAAGGCATTTGCCTTGCACATGGCTGACCCAGGACGAACCATGGTTTGACCCCCCGACAATCCATATGGCCCCCCCAGCCAAATGTGCCCCCAAGTGTGCCTCACACCCCGCCAAAAAAACCCCTCAAAACCAACTGAGGCTGGTGCAATCCCTGAACACAGCCAGGTCTGACACAGCAAAAGGAAAGAAAAGAAAAAAAAAAGGAAAGAAAAAAAAAGGAAAGGGAGGAAGGGAGTGGAGAGAAAAGGCAAAGGGAAGGTAGGCAGCATTGTGTGAAAGGCCTGGGCATCTACAGACCCACCAGATGAGGGGGTTCAGTTCCTACTCCCCACTTCAAGTGGCCTCTGACCTCCCGCTGTGCAGCCCCGAGACTCCCAGGTTCACCCTCCTGCCTCAGCCCACGGTGCTGACTCCTGGCTCCCCACCACGCGATAAACAACAATTGCAAACACTTAGGTAGTATGGAGGGGCCTGAGGATGGAATTATTTTTACTATCAGATCCAAATTGGTTTACTAAAACTGTCAGCGGAAGCCAAGCAAGATAAATTAAAGTCAGCAGCTCTCGGGCCTAGTGTAACCCTCACTGGTGAGATGCTATTTTCACTTCCTCTGGGGGAGGAAGGAGGTGCCAAGTCCAGATGCCACTCAGTCAAGTGTGTGCCAGGGTTTGCCAGGGAGGGCGCCTCCGGCTGGTGACTGCAGCGATGGAGAAAACTCAGGCTCCCTCCTGCAAAGCCTAATCCCATGAACTGCTTAAATCCTCCTCCCTGCTTCCTGCAGCCCTGGCCGAGGTCCCAGAGGCTCTTACAGAAGCTGCCCTGCCTGCATTCCTGGGCACAGTGTCTCGAGCTCCTTCTAGCTCCTTTTGCGGTGCTGCTGAAGATCCCCACACTCCAAAGATAAAAAACACTTGTTTTGATAGTTCCTTACCCCAAGTCACTCATCTAGTTTCCCCAGCCCCAGTTTAGTCATCTGTGAAATGGGATGGGCACAGATTCCCCCCTCCAACCCCCCGCTTGTGTTTGTAAGAAAGAGCTTAGCTTCTGTTTGGGGATATAAAAATGCAGTCCAGGTGATGGGCAACCAAGATGAAAACAATGAGGGGTGCTGGAGAGATGGGACAGGGGTTAAGGTGTAGGTCTAGTGTATGGTCAACCCTGGCACCCCATAGTCCTCTAAGCACCACTGGGTGCAGACTGGGGCACCACGGAGTAGTGTGGGGTCCCGTTTACTCCTTTATTTGTTATTTGTGTATCCTCAAAGAGTTCCCAGAATGAGATTTTGATTCCCATCCACTTATCACCTTGTGGGGAGGGGGAATCTTGGTAATATTTATCAGCAGCAAATAATTCACACAAAGAGGAGGGTAAAGGGGTAAAAGGTTGGGCGCAGAGAGTCCTTTGTCAGCCTACTACCAGCTCCAAAAAGCACCTGGAGCCAGTAAACTCTGCCAAAAGACCCTGAACATCTTGCTCCCAAACTATTCGGCTCTCAATAGAGCCCCCACCTGGAAGGTCAAGGTGGGACAACAGAATAATCTTTTGAAAATGTTTTCATATACAACAAGTAGGACTAGGGTGATCAGGTGATTCCAGTCTAAAGGGCTGGCAGTGTCGCATCTTCAGACCCTTACATGCATTCCTGCATCTGGGCCTTACTTAGGACATGCTGGAACACTGCTTCCCATCCTCTACCCAGTTTCTATCTGTCCCATGTTTAATGAGGGGCTGTAGTGGGTATTGTAGGCTCTCTTCAGCCTCATGGCCCTGCCCCCTGGTTGCCAACCACCAACAATGAGGACCAGAAATGCCCTGAAGGACCCCATCCCCATGAAAGGCCTCCTGTGGGACTCAGTAACTACTGGGGGAAAGCTTCCTCCACATGCACCCCCAGACTCAAGTTCCTTCCAATGACTTTCCCTTGGGTGGGGTCTTAGGAGGATCTGCCTCTGTGCTGCTCCCCCTAGAAGCCACCCAGAGTGCCCCTTGTCTCCATAAGCATTGCGTCACTCTCCAGAACTGGACCATGGATAACCCCCCTTTTTATTCAGGGATGGGGAGTGATTCTTCTCTGGGCCCTGTGCTCAGAATTCACTCCTGACTATGCTCAGGGTCTCTGCAGTGCAGAGGATGGGACTGGTAGCAGGCAAGGTGAGAGCCTTAACCTTGGTTTATCTCTCTGGTCCTCTGTTTGCAATAGACAATTGCACGGATGTGGATCAATTTGGAAGTCTCTTCAATTCCAAGGCTTCAGGGTGACCTTAGCTACTTTCTTCAGGGGTGTGTGCTGGAGAGAATGGGGGGTTAGGAGACATCTTGTCATACATGGCAGACAACATTAACTCCATTGTGAATTCGGTCAGATGCCCAGAGCAGCCAGAAAAGCAGTCGTTCACCTCCTGCTCCACCCTCCACCCCAGGGCCTCCAAACTCTTTCTTTCAGTGTATCTGAGCCTCACTGGGTGGGGGTGGGGTCCCCATTCTTGGCACAGCCCCTAAGACACAGTAGGTACATGCAGATGATCTACACATGAGCTGGAGGAAGAGAACAGGAGCAAAAACACCTCCACTTTCGGTCTGCAGGATGAACTTCCGACTCAAGTATTCATAACTGGGCTGGAGCAATAGTACAGCAGTACGATGTTTGCCTTGCACACAGCTGCCCAGGATAAACCTGGGTTCAATCTCCAGCATCCTATATGGTTCCCCGAGCCACATAGCTAGGAGTAACCCCTGAGTGTCACCCACCAGGTGTGGCCCTAAAACAAACAAACAACAACAAAAAAGTACTCACAACTGGATATCGAGGAAGATTCTCTTCTCCTCTCCCACGTGAATTTTCCAGACACAATCTTCACCTTCCACGTATGGCTCAGGCCAGTTTGGGGACAGCACGACTCCAGCCACTGCAGACAGCTCCCCACCACACATGGCTGTAGGGATACAGACAGACAGAGTCACTTTGTTCCAAGGAGCCTGACATGACATGGCCAAGAGTGTGAGTCGCAGACACTGACCACCTTGGTTGG
Organism: Suncus etruscus; assembly: GCF_024139225.1. Classification (NCBI taxonomy): domain Eukaryota; kingdom Metazoa; phylum Chordata; class Mammalia; order Eulipotyphla; family Soricidae; genus Suncus; species Suncus etruscus. The sequence continues at coordinate 30,795,270 of NC_064862.1, forward strand.
CCACTCTGCAGATAGGTGCGGTCACCCCTGGGGGTCAGTGCACATGTGATGCTGGTCATCTGCCCCTGGGAGCCTAGGCTTGCAGAAGGGGCAAAGATTCTCTGCAAACATGGATGGGATGGTGATGCATTCTGAGGGAGGAACCATTCAGTGATTTCAGTGTTTTTTTTTTTTCCCCTTGGAAATTATCAGGTGTTACTGTATTTTTTGTACCATAAGATGTAGCCCCTCCCCAAAAGATGGGGGAAATATCTGAGCATCTTATGGAGTGAATGCTGCCTGGAGCTGAAGCCCTAGTGCAGGGGAGGAGAGCAGATACTAACCACTTGTAATCCTCAGTGTGATACCCCCTTTATTGAGCAGACATATAGTATGCCATATATATATACCAGACATATATATATGGCAGACATATATATGCCATATAGTACAAGCAATTAGATTAACGCACTTTTCATTGTCATCTATAGAACTTTTGTTTAAGTCTATTTGATCGCTGCTGTGACTTTTGTTTTTAATATTAATGAAAAAGTATTTGTTTGTTTTTCCTTTTTTTTTTGGTTTAGGGCCACACCCATTGCCGCTCAGGGGTTATACCTGGCTCTGAGCTCAGAAATTGCTCCTGGCTTGGGGGACCATATGGGATGCAGAGGATGGAATCTGGGTCCATCCTGAGTCAGCCATGTGCAAAGCAAATGCCCTACCACTGTGCTATCACTCTGGCCCCTAATGGAAAAGTATTTAAAAGTTTTTAATTTTTTGATATAAAAAGTTAGGTAAATGTGTTTAACCAGCTTTGGACTGGTGTATTGTAAATATATTTCAGCCCTGCAGGCTGGTTTTTCCCAGCCGCTGTCTCCTGACAGCATATCACATTGCACCATTTGCTTTAGAATATTTTTTTCTTGTTTTCCTCATCTAAAAACTATGTGTGGGGGCTGAAGCGATGGCGCAGCAGTAGGGCATTTGCCTTGCATAAGGCTGACCCAGGATGAACTGTAGTTTGATCCTCTGGCTTCCCATTTGGTCCCCCAAAGCAGGAGCAATTTCTGAGTGTATAGCCAGGAGTAACCCCTGAGTGTCACCGAGTGTGGCCCAAAATCCCCAAAACAAACAAAAACAAAACTACGTGTGTCTTATGGTCAGGTGCTCCTTATAGAGTGAAAAATACGGTACTTCCTGACTCAGTGTTTAAGAATTATTCTTGGCAGTGCTCAGGGGACGATATGGGATGCTGGGGACTGAACCTGTATGTGCTGATTACAAGGCAAACACCCTACAGGCCATGCTATTGCTCTAACCACTGATCTCACTGTTTTGCAATGTCATGGGACAGTTACTTGAGCCCAGTTGATATATGGACAGTCCCTGGGCTCTGGGGTATAGCTCATTGGGGCCACTAGGCTACATCATGATCCCACCTCATAATTAGCTGAGAAGCTAAGTGAATGAGGGTGGCCGAGGCTTTTTTCAGAACCATGGACAGAGAACAGAGCACCTTAAAGCTTCAGCATCCTTGCCCTTGTGAGCAAGACTGAAGGACGTAAGTCAGGTGGATGAGCCTTTGATAATTGCCTCTGCCACAACAGACCCGTGGCAAGGCTGTGACACTTTTAGAAAACTCCACTTCCTTCTACTATAAAAACTGGGCACCCCTGCTGCAGACCTGGGCTATTCTGAGACTTACTCAAGACCCCCAACATGGCAGCGAATCTGGCTCTGGTCTGTACCTGATGGTTCTCAGTTGAGGCGCTAGCCCAAAGGAGGAAGCTGTGCCCAACGCTTGGCTCTTTAAATTCCACTCCGTGTTTATTGCTTTGGAAAGTTCTCAAAGTGGCAGAGGCCAAAGCACCAATAAATTCCGCTCTGTTAAACCAGCACATTTAATAGACGGATCAATCCCTCACCATGGCGGGTCTGGGATTTCCAGCCAACCACCTTGGTGGTGGCAGGAGCGAGGGTACTCTGTGTTACACTCCGGGCTCCCCATGAATTCCAGCTTGGGGTGACTCAACAGTCATAATCATGGGGGTCTGGGGGAAGCAGGACATTGGAAATCCCAGGAGAGGAGGATCTTACACAGCTGACACTATTCAGAGGGGCTCAGAGCACATATTTCTAGGATTGCAGAGACCCAAGTTTCAACCCTCCCTCTATCAAGGACCTTCTACCTGTTCTTAGGGATGTAACCCCTCCATTTTATTTCTACCACTGTACTTAGAGCTACGAGCATTAGTGATCTCAGAGGGAGATGGTGAAGTTAAGTCAGATCATGCCCACACAGCTCTCGGCAGAATGCCTGGGACACAGCCTTGGCATTTCTAATATCCACTATTATGATCGTTAGTGTCACATGTATTCATTAGATGAAAGACTGTGCTGCCATGTGGAATGTGTGCTACGCCAGAGCAGATCGCAGGAGCTCAAATCCTGGCAGCGATCAGCTCCCTAAACTGTTGCAGTAGGAAGTCAAGGTCTAAAGAAAGGAAACCTTTCAAAAAATGAATCAATTTGAGAGGCAAAGAGGTAGCACAAGTGTTAAGAAACTTGCCTTGTATGTGGCAAACCCTGTTCAGTCTCTAGCACTATGATCTCCCTCATCTTTCATCCATGACAGGAATGATGCCTGAGCACAGAATCAGGAGTAATCCCTGAGTCATTCTGGGAGTGTCCCCTGCAAGCAACAGGATCAAGTTGGGGAGAGAGTTCAATAAGCTGTGTACATACGTTGCATTCAAGGGGCCTAGGCTCAATCCTCAGGACTGCATGAGACCTTGAGCATAGCCATGTATGACACCAGAGCACTGGGCTGGGACTAGGTCCTTAGCAGTGCTAGAAGTGACCCCCGGATTAAACAAACATAAAAAACCAGAATTGGTGACACAGCAGCATGTGTGAGAAGTCCCAGAATGTGTTCCAATTCCAGACCTGGCCTGAAATGGGGGAGGGTAGCCTTGGTTCTTTCCGTTGGATGTTCCAGGAAACCTCACCTCTGCACAGGGGTTCTGTGTCGTTCCAGTAGGGATCCCGCATGTTGATGCACTCAATGATGGCCGGACCCTGCTCCAGAGAGTGCCCAGGGTCGCAGGTGAACTCCACCACCGTGCCGATGTTGTAGGTGGGGTCCGAGGTGGTGAAGTTGCCATTCTGAATGTAGGGCTCATAGCAGTGGCCCTTCTCAAAGGCTGGGGTGTGGACAGAAAAGAGGGTCAGTCACCCATGTGAGCCAAGGTCACCCCTAGCAGAGCTGTGCCTCAGAACCTAGACACCCCCTCTTTCTGTCCAGGATACCCCCTAAAAGGAGGACTGTGTCCCTGTCCCAGTCACCTAGTGCTTTATAGAGTTCCTGACAGAGTGTGAAGGGTACCAGACCCCCTGGGTCTACCCATCGATAGGGACCCTCAGTCACATCCCACTTGCCCCATGCTCCTCCACCCACCAGGGACCCCCCAAAACACTCACCCTCAAACCGGATGTTGAAAGCTGAGGCTGCCCGCCCCTGTTCGGATGTAAACTCGATTCGGATGGCACTGCCCTCACTCAGCAGCCCCTCAAACGGCACATTCTGGGTCCTCAGGGAGTCATAGAGAGGTGCCGAACTGTTGCTGAGCCCACCATAAACCAACATCCTGTTGGTGAGAAAGGGACAGCATCACAGCAAGCCATATTTTGGGGGTGCCAAGAGCTACTTCTGGGGTTCCATATTTAGCTCTCCCAATACCAACTTTACCCTGCACCAGCATGGGTATGATTGTGCCTTCTGGAATGTTCCCTCTTCCCCATGATGCTTCTCCTAGAATCCTCATGGTCTGAACGTGTGTGTGTGTGTGTGTGTGTGTGTGTGTGTGTGTGTGTATGTTTTGACCTTTCACCTTGATGACCTACTGAATAATTTTATTTTGGGGGTCAGTGTTCATTCACCAGTGCTCATGGATTACTCTTATCTCTATACTAAGGGGTTCCTTCTTTAAAGGACCAGGTGGGGTGCTGGGGATTTAACCTGAGTCAATCAGGTACAAGGCAAGTGCTCTCCCCACTGGATTATCTATATGAACCCTGAGAATCTCTTTCCCTGTTTGAGGCACTTGGAAATGAGCATCCCCAGAAGTTGGTTGCCCTTCCTGTTGGCTCCCTTCAAAATTCTCTGGATGCTAAATGGTCCATGACTCTTTGAGAAAGTCCTAAGTTTCAGAATGTGCTTCTGTCAGTTCTTATTTCTTTCTGTTCCTTTAGGTTGTGGGCTATAAACTTGAACTGCAGTGAGGTGTGTGTGTGTGTGTGTGTGTGTGTGTGTGTGTGTGTATGTTTTGACCTTTCACCTTGATGACCTACTGAATAATTTTATTTTCTGAGCCATTTGGAAGAGGCTGACCAGAGAATTTGGCCTTCGAGTGGAACCCTATATCCCTCACTTGAAAAAAGTGATTTATTGAAGCGGATTATTCAGAACAAAGTGCATCAACCTTAAAGGAAGAGGGTTCAAGAGCTCTATGAATTGTTCAGTTGTGTTTTTGTGGGATTATTTCCTACTGAAAGAGTTTATGAGTTATGACTTGAAAATTTAAAGACCTCTGGATAATTGATGGTAGATGGATTCTGACAGTCTAGGGACTTGCCCTTCACCCTACCTGCTCACAAGTTTCCACTCAGAGGGTGGCATGCAGTGTTGGCAAGCACTGGGAACATTCCTTGTTGAATTTTTGGTGGACAAAAATCCCAGCTCCCTCTCCCTCTAGAACCCCTCAGCACTGTGCCCAACACAGCTTTCCTGAGGCCCCAGAGCACAGGCTCCAGTGGCCCCCACAGTGACCTGCCATGAAATCACAGTGTCTTTATTCCTCTCCCCACTGTCCACTGGCTTTTGCTTCTACTCATGCTTTCGAGAATGACTTCCCCCATGAACTACTTTCTCTTACATGCTGATCTCCAGATCTAATTCCACAGGAATTGAATCCAACACAAGGATAAGCCACTAAACCTTGTTTTCTCTGACATTCTAGAACATTTACGCATATGCTCTTAGAATAGTAACATCTTACGATGCTGAATTCTATGTATTAGGCTTAGCATTTAGAAATATGTTCCAGCTTAGAAGCAAGACTTGTCTGGTAACGTCTCCCCAGTTCTTTCCTATGCTTAAGCCTTCACCCCCCTACTACCTCCATTGATTCTCTCTTCTACCAGAATGAGTGTTCTCCATTTTGCTTCTATTCTCCACAGAGCCTAGTCCTTGACAGAAGACAGAGCAGATGCTCGTTAGATGCCCTTCTTAGCTCAACACAGGACATGCAGGATACTGTTATGGGCAAAATGGGCTCGCTTCCTGTCTGTCTACCCTACCAGGCTATGTGACCTTTTAGGCAAACCCTAGATTCCTTATCTGTAAGAGAAAGAGGTCACAGCTGGGGATCTCAATGAATCTCACCTCTTTCCCAGCTCTTCCTTCCTTGACTTGTAGGAGTCAGAGAGTGTCTTAGCCATTTTTTTTAAAATAAATAATACATTTATTTAAGCACCATGATTACAAGCATGACTGTAGTTGGGTTTCAGTCATAAACAGAACACCCCCCCTTCACCAGTGCAACATTCCCACCACCAATGCCCCTCCAACTCCCTCCTCCCCCACCCGTCTGTATTTGAGACAGGCATTTTACTTCTCTCACTCATTGACATTGTCATGGTAGTTGTCAGTGTAGTTATTTCTCTAACTGCACTCACCACTCTTTGTGGTGAGCTTCATATTGTGAGCCAGTAATTCTGGCCCTCTTATCTATTGTCTCTGGGCATTATTACAATAATGTCTTTTCAAGACTCCAAGTTCCTCCTCTCCACCTATCCCTTTGGGATGGAAAGAGGTGTGAGTGGAGTCTCAGGGTTTTTTACCTGTCTTTCTCATGCAGTGCCAGCCTCTCAAAGTGCAGGTGCAGTTTCTGGCCTTCTGGAGCTTCAATGGTCCACACACAGAACTGACTCCCGTTTCCAGAGTAGCTTGGAGACAGGACACGGCCAATGGTGGCATTTCGGATAGTTCCTCCACAAGGTGCTGGGGACAGAACAAAGGGAGGGTGGTGATCAATGAGAGGAGAGTTAGGGGGATAGAGAGAGTATATTTTGTTTTACCCCAACCCCTGAGCTGTAACACAAAGAAAGAAGGTGGAATAAGTGCCCTGGGATCCCACCTTCTTGCCCAGGAATTTCCTACCTTGCATGTATAAGAAGAAGCAAAAAAACCCCACAATTTAAAGATTTTTCCAGAGTTCTGGTTATGTCCTGCCTCCTAGTCATAAAACGGCAATCAAGAAAGACATAACTTGGAAGTTCATACACACACAAAAAAAGGAGAAATAAATGTTGAGTATTTCACACTATGAAAATTCCTAATAAAAAATGCAATTCTAAACTCTCTTCTATTTTCATCCACTTAATTGGCCAAGATTAAAAGCTGCAATAAAGCTGGGAGTGGGAAAGGTGGTGGAAACTCTCATTTGTGACTGGTTGGCATGTGGAGTACTATGACCTTTTAGGAGGATAATTTTGTGAAAAGCTTAGAAAGTGCGTTCAAGCACTCTGACCTCATAATTATAAGACTCTGCAGATTCCATCGGAAGAATGGAAGGCTTGGGGGTGTTTCTAAAGGTTTACAAATAGGGTTGCTCTTGGGAGGAAATGAGATGTGACATGAATGTCCACTCACAGTTGCTTAAGAAAAGAATATGTTCCCTCATGTAACAAGTAAAGACCATATTCTCAAAGAATGCTTGGGAATATAGGGAAATTCCTAATTTCTTTTTTTTTTTTTTTTTTTTTTTTTGGTTTTTGGGTCATACCCTGTGACGCTCAGGGGTTACTCCTGGCTATGCGCTCAGAAGTTGCTCCTGGCTTCTTGGGGGACCATATGGGACGCCGGGGGATCGAACCGCGGTCCGTCCTAAGCTAGCGCAGGCAAGGCAGGCACCTTACCTCCAGCGCCACCACCCGGCCCCGAAATTCCTAATTTCTAAAGTTAGAAAAATGGTCCCCATAGCTACTTCTTCTATAGTTTAGGCAATACAGTGACCTAATAGTGTTATGATAGTGTTAACTATTGTAATGTTCATTGATTTAATATATCAAGTTACTGTGCCTTGCCAAAAACCAGTGTCATTGCTTCACTTTTAGCTCACCTCTTCCTTCATACTCAATAAACTCCTCCTCCACTGTGGGGAAGTCTCTGTTTTATAATTCAAGGTCAAGGGGTTGCCATCATTTGATACTGTTGGTTGCCTTTTTTCATTGTTCTGTATAGCACAGAACTATAGAATGATGAGTGAGAGAATCTGGTCTTTCTCTCTCTGATCTATTCTGCTTAATGTGGTATCCTTCAGTTCTGTCCAGGTTGCAGCAAATTGCAAGACTTCATAGTTCCTTACAGTTGCACAATATTCCATTGCGTGTGATATACCACAACTTCTCTTCACTCATCTGTCATTGTACATTAAGATTGTTTCAATTTCAACTGTGGTACATATACACAATGGAATATTATGCAGCCATCAAGAGAGATGAAGTCACATCATTTTCCTATACATGGATGGGCATGGAAACTATTATGCTGAGTGAAATAAGTCAGAGGGAGAGAAAGACACACAGAATAATCTCACTCATCCATGGGTTTTAAGAAAAATAAAAGACATTATTGTAATAATGCTCAGAGACAATAAAGATGAGGGCCAGAAAGACCGGCTCATGATATGAAGCTCACTACAAAGAGTGGTGAGTACAGTTAGAGAAATAACTCCACTGACAACTATGGTGACAATGTTAATGAGTGAGAGAAGTAAAATGCCTGTCTCGAATACAGGTGAGGGGGAGGGAGATGGTGAGCATTGGTGATGGGAATGTTGCATTCTGTTTATGACTGAAACCCAACTATAATCAGGTTTGTAATCATGGTGCTTAAATAAAGATATTATAAAAAGATTGCTTCTGTTTTCATAACTTTGCCATTTCTATTTTTTTGTTTTTGTTTTTGGGCCATACCTGGTGATGCTCAGGGGTTACTCCTGGCTATGCACTCAGAAATCGTTCCTGGCTTAGGGGAATATATGGGACGTTGGGGTCAAACCACGGTCTTTCCTAGGTTAGCGTGTGCAACGCAAATGCCCTACAGCTTATGACCCCCACTCCGGTCCCATATCTATTTCAATAAACTATTTGCAAGAATCATTTGAAATAGGAATATTTGAAATACTTGAAATAGGAGTTGTTCTACCTCCTACACATATTTATTTCTTAATTTGTGGATGCAGACTTACATATTTCATTTTTCATAAAAAGTTAATCAAGAAATACAGAAATTGAGTTATGTACTGGAGCTATCTGGCTTTCATTATTGTTGGAGGACCATGTGACTGATTAGGAAGGAAGGATAGATAGTTCTCTGCTCTGCTCAGTATTTTCTGGGCATTTAATTGCACAGGCAATGTCGAGAAGCTCTGTAGAGTAAGATATCACTTAACACGGACCATATACTTTTAGATGCAGCAACCATAGCACAAGGAAGTATAAGGAAACAAATATTGCCATAAGCAGATTGATGTAAAGAGAGATTGAGTTTTTGGTACATTTCTGATGAAAAAAAAAACTCACCAGAATTCTGTAGTATTTAAGAATCATTTGTACTCATTCACTTTTCAACCTGCATTTCTGATTTAGCTTTGAGTGTAGTAAAAAAAAAAAAAACTACCCTTGAAGCTTAAGGTTTAAGTTCTGAACTGATTTTGGACAGTCTGGCCTCCATATGGAAGGAAACACGCACATCTCCCTCCACCCCCACATGCTATCATTCATTCAGACTGGGATGGTTGAAACTCATCAGTTAACCTACATAAGCTAACTTAACCTGCACCTCTTTGAGATGTGGAATAAAAAAAAATCAAGGTATTGACACAAACATAAGAAGATATGCAAAGTCACAGACAGTGGCTTCAGCCAGAAATCAATCCCCCAAATCAACATGGTAGAATATTCTAGAATGTTCCAGAAGATCCTGCTTTCAGCACCACAGCACACCAAGTTCCTTCCCCTGGGTTGCCTTTTTGTCATCATGCAATGGCTTCAACCTCATTGGTATGGCATAACTCTGCTGTGAATCTAGAACAAGTCACTAAAAGATTTTGAGCCTTGTTTACTTACTGCAAAATGGTGAGAATCCACTTTCAGTATAAGAGTGGGGTAAGAAATTGATGACTTACATAGAGATCTGGATGCAGTCCCTGACACAGACCAGAGCTCAAAACCATATGATGATTCCCTGAGAGCTCCAAAGCTGAGGATTTGTGGGGACATACTCTTTGTTGGGGGGGGGGCAGTCACCTATGCTTGGGAGCAGCTGCCCATCTGCTGTCTCTTGGTTCCCCTTCCTTGCCTTATTAAGCTGAGTGATGACTCTGTTTGCCTCTAATTTGCCGGCATGGCTCCCCATCCATCTTTCTTAGCACAAATTGAGACTTAATTCACCTTTGATTTTATACATAGATAAAAATTAACATGCGAGCGGTACAGAAACCAACTGGCCCAGTGGTTTGGATTTTTCCTGTGTTCAAAAGAAGACATTTCTAAAGGACCTGGTGGGGAGTATTACCGTCATAATGAAGCCTCAGACCTTATCATCAGCTGCATTTGCTTTTCCGGACTCCACTGACTGTGACTCAGAAAAAAGGAATTATGTCCTATTATTCCTATGATTCTCCTTGAGTGTGGGGTATGGGATGGTGGTAGGTGGGGTTCAGTTAAGACGTGCAGCCTATGTCCACCACCTCGGCCACCATCAGGAGCTAAAATTTAGGGTTTGCTTCCTTCATTGATGAGGTTGGTCAAGAGATACAGGGATAAGATAGGACAGTCTGGTGCTTCTCAAACTCTAATGTGTCTGTCAACCACACAAGAGACATCATCCTATGCAGGTTTTCACATCGTGGGTTTGCATAGGGCCTGATGTTGTGTATTTTGAGTAACTCCCTGGTCTACAGACCATACTCTGAGTACGATGGTGTGAGGGAAAGAGTTCAGAAAAGGGGGATTCAGTCGTCTCCCCCAGTGCGACTGATGACCATGTTCCTCGGTATGAGTCCCAAAATTCTTCTCTGTGGTCCAATGGGATTGTGCTTCTCTCACATTTCTGCAATCCCATGGAGTCCCTTCCTGTAAGGTATCCCTTCCCCCAACACCCTAAACTTTCTTTTGAGATGTTAATCCCACCTGAATGGTCAGACCCACCCACCCTGAGATGAGTCTGTGGTTTTGAATGAAGAATAAAAGGGGCTGGCTTGGGGGATGAAGGGTGGAAGGAGGAAGCAGCAGGGAGCAGAAAGCTTAGCAAAAAGCCATGTGAGGAAAAGCATATGGTGGACAGGGTGATAGACTAAAGGGAGCCAACTCTGATAAAACTTGGACTGCTTGTGAATTAGTTCTCTGCTGTTATCCTGCGTCTTTAGACCTATCACCCGAGGGATTAGAAACACAGTGCCTGGAGTGGACTTTAGACTTTATATCTGTGTTTTTTTTTAACTATTTATTTATTTATTGGTTTTGGGGCCACATCCAGCAGTGCCGAGGGTTTACTCCTGGCTCTGCACTCAGAAATTGCTCCTGGAAGGCTCAGGGCACTAGATGGGATGCTGGGAATCAAACCAGGTCTCTCCTGGGTAGGCCACATGCAAGGCAAATGCCCTACCACTGTGCTATCTCTCGGGCTCCTATATTTGATATTTTAATCAACATCTTCCTACCTTTGAACTTTGGTCAATGCCAGTGGTCCAAGAACAATTTTTTCTTTTCTCTACCTTCAGAACTACTCGTTTAATCTTGGCTCCCTCTCCCTTCCCCAGGGCTGGCTCTCCATTACATACTCTCTTCTCCAAACACCTTTCCTTTCCCTGCCACACCTACCACCACCTCGATAACTCATATGGCTACATCCTCATTTCTCTTTTACCCACTGTGTCTTGCTTTCTGAGGCAGGTTTGGGCTTGAGTTGCAGCTCCATCACCAAATACAGTAGCATGTGATGGACATGGAGTAGGGGACATTCGGTAAATGGTCATATACTCAGGAAAGGCTCTGATGGGTACAAAGGACCAGGCAGGAGACTGAGATGGACACAATGTTCTTTATCAGTTATACACAGGTAGAAAAATAAGTTCTACAGAGTGTTCTAAAGAGTTTTTCTTTTCATTTTTTTCTGAAGAAAGATAGCTTTGAAACTGATTTAGAAAGATGAGAGGGGAGGAAAGAGAGAAGTCTGTGCTTGAGGTTCAGCACACAGGCTTCTTCAGAGTGGAGAGAAGAAAAGCAAAGGAACAGATAAGTGAGGTAGCATTCAAGGGAGAACATGGGCTTAAAAAGCAATCCCAAAAAGTTATTCTGTTTATTTTATTATTTATTTGTTTATTTATTTATTTATTTATTTATTTTTGGTTTTTGTGTCACACTTACTGGTTCTCAGGGGTTCCTCCTGGCTCTGCATTCAGAAATTGCCCCTGGCAGGCACGGGGGATCATATGGGATTTGAACCACCATCTGTCCTGGATCGGCTGCATGCAAGGCAAACACCCTACCACTGTACTATCTCTCCAGCCCATTTATTTTATTTTAGATATACTGTTGGTTTGAGGGGCCACACCCAGTGTTTCCAGGGCTAACTCTTGCCTCCGTGCTCAGAGATAACTTGTGCCAGGCTTCAGGGAAACATATGGGGTGATGCTGGGAAGTGAACCAGGGTCAACCAGATGCCAGGCATGTGCCTTACCCACTCTACCAGCTCTCTGGCTTCCCAAAAGACAGGGACATCCAAATGTTCCAAGCACTTGAATAGACCTTTTTCCAAGAAGATGAACCAATGCTTACACAGAAAATGGCTCAAAGCTTCGCATCACTAACTCTGTGGGAAAGGCAAATCAAAAGCACAGGGAGGTCCCTTCTACTGATGAGGATGGTTTTCATGATGAAGGAAAAAAAAAAGAAAGGAAAGAGCAAGTATTGACAGAGATGTAGAGACGTTGGCTGCCGGGAAAGAGAAATACCTCAGCCTCTGTAAAAAGTGGTTTGATGGGACTTTAAGAAGTTAGACACCGAATTACTATATTATAAAGCAATTCGACTCACTCCCAAGGAGTTGGCCTTACACACAAGAGAAATGAGAAAGAAAACTGTTCCCACAGAACCTTATTTAGAACAGCTCAAAGGGAAGAGGCATCCAAGAAAGCTAAGGTAGACAGTGACAAAGCCCAACAACAGAACACTATTCAGCTCTGAAAAGAAAGGGAGTTTCAATGCTTGCTCCAGCTTGGACGAATATTGACATTATTAAGAAGCGAGTAGGGAGGGACCAGAGCAATGGCGTGAAGTGGAAAGATGTCTGCCTTGCCAATGCCAGCTTAGGACAGATCGCAGTTCGATCTTCCAGTGTCCCATAGAGTCCCTCCAAGCCAGGAGCAATTTTTGAGCAGCGCATAGCCAGGAGTAACCCCTGAGCATCACTGGTGTGGCTCCCCAAACCCTCCCCCCCAAACTAGAAATGAGTAGGGGACAGAGAGATAGACCAGTGGTAGAGCATTTGCCTTGCCTGTGACCAACCTGAGAGGGACCTGGTTCAATTCCTGATGTCTCCTCCCCAAGGCTGTCAGTGGCGATTTCTGAATGCAGAGCCAGGAGTAACCCCTGAGAGCCATTGAGTGTGGCCCAACAACCAATCAATCAATAAAGTTTTAAAAAAAAAAGAGGCAAGTTGAGTGAAAGAAACTAGATATAAGGGTCCCATGATTCCATGTTTTGTAAAATATCCCCTGCAAACAAGTCCAGAGAGACACAGAAAATACACTGTTGGTTGCCAATAGTTGGGGTTCAGTGGGGGAGGAAGGGGTGTGCGTGTCAACAGGAGTAATTTTGGGGTGAATGATGACGTTTTGGAACCAAAGAATGGTCACGATTATACAATAATGCAAATGCCCAACATGTCCCAGATGGGAAATAATGTTCTATGAATTTTTCCATAATGGAAGAGAGAGATATTTTCACAGTAGCAGTCACTGTATTTGGAACAGTCTCTGGCCCTGGGCTAAAAGCCTGTCTCTAAGGATAGTCTCAGTACCTGGGAATAGGTTGGGGGGCTGTGTGCCCATTAGTGGGTCCTTCCCTGGCTGGCGGAAGGGGCTGGCACCCACCTGAGCAGACGGGCTCCTGGCTGCTCCAATGTGGCTTGGAGGCGTTGATGCACGTCAGCGTCTTGGCACCCTGCAGCTCGTAGCCCAGGTGGCAGTGGAAGTGGGCCAGCCCACCCGAGTGCAGGTCCATCACCGTCACATCCCCAAAGTCAGGCCGGCGGGGAAAGATGCAGCTTAGCATGAAGGCTGGGGAAATGCAAAGATAGAAAAGTGCCCATCAGTGGGGGTGGGTGAGGACCCTGAACCACATCTCAGAGGTGGTTTGTTCTGAGGACAAAAATGGAGGACATTGGGCATCAGCATGTGGGAGGAGGGAACACTTGTAACTTGTTTATTTGTTTATTTTTTTGGGGGGGGGGCATACCCAGCTGTGCTAAGGAGTTATTCCTGGCTCTGGGCTCAAAAATTATCCCTGGCAGGCCCAGGGAACCATATGGGATGCCAGGGATCAAACCTGGGTCTGTTCTGGGTCGGTCATGTGCAAGGCAAACACCCTACCGCTGTGCTATACCTCGGTCCCCCCTTTTTAATTAATATTTTTGATTTTGGGCCATACCTGGTGATGCTCAGGAGTTACTCCTGGTTATGCGCTCAGAAATCGCTCCTGGCTCGGGAGACCATATGGGACACTGGGGATTGAACAGAGGTCCATCCTGGATCAACCACGTGCAAGGAAAATGCTCTACCACTGTGCTATCTCTCTGGCCCCCAAATAGCACTTTATTATTATTATTACTATTATTATTATTATTATTATTATTTGGCAGTGGTGGAGGTAGTGTGTGTGTGGAGCCCACACCTGGTGGTACTCAGGGCTTACTCCTGGCTCTGTGCTCTGGGAGAAGAAGAAACTGGGACCCTGTCTCCTGGGTCCTAGATCTGAGGTGCATGATCAATCCTGGGGGTGGTTGTGTGTCTTTGCATCTGCTTCCTGTGGTGACCCAGGCTGGCGCATAACCAGGAGTAACTCCTGAGCATCAAAAATTCAGGCAGCTGGCGAACCCAAGCTAGACCCGTGACTCTGTCACCAGAAAAACCGAAGCTCTCTTGTCATAAAATGGACAGTTTGACAGATTCCTCAAGCTCCTCAGCCTTTTGAAATCACAGTAATTATGAGCGCCACCGGAAGACAGTGTTATTTAACATGCTAATAAAGAAGCAAGGCCTTGATGCTACTGCAGAGGAGAATATTATTCTTTTTGTGTGCTTTTTATGGGCCACACCCATTGACACTCAGGGGTTACTCCTGGCTCTGCGCTCAGAAATCGCTCCTGGCTTGGGGGACCATATATGGGGGTATCGAACTGCGGTCCCTCCTAGGCTAGCACCAGCAAGGCAGATGCCTTACCGCTTGCACCACTGCTTTGGCCCCGAGAATAGTATCTTGATAACTGAAATCCAATTATGACTGGTTTCTTTTTGGAGGGTTCTATATATATACATACATATATATATATATATATATATATATATATATATATATAAAGGATATATAGTTTACCCCTATATATAAAGGGGTAAGCCCTGAGATCTGTTGGGTGTGATACCCAAATAATATATAGAAAGACCGTTTTGTTTTTATATAAAACCATATATAAAAGTGTGTATATTGGGGTCAGAATGATAGCACAGTGGTAGGGTGTTTGCCTTGCATGCAGCCAACCTGAGACAGACCTGGGTTTGATCTCTGGCATCCCATATGGTCCCCCAGCCTTCCAGAAGCAATTTCTGAATGCAGAGCCAGGAGTAACCTCTAAGTGCCGCCAGGTGTAGCCCCCAAAAAACAAAAAAAAATGTGTGTGTATATATGTATATATTGGTTTTGTTTGGGGCCACACTCCCCAGCAGTGCTCAGGGGTTACTTCTGCCTTTGTGTTCAGGAATAACTCTTGGCCGGCTCAAGGGACCACATGGGATGCCAGGAATCAAACCCGGGTCAGCTGAGTGGGTGCAAGACAGCTCTGACCAATTTTTATTGGATGTGTTGGAAACCTTTTTTTCTGAAAGGCGCATCTCTAGGTGTTGTCACGTTTCCAGAGCAGTGTCTGAGACAGTTTAAGAGTCTTTGGTGCCCTGAAAGAAACTGAGGCAGGTGGCTGGGTTCATGCTCCCGTCTTACCCTGGTAGTGCAGCTGGAAGGTGCCTAGGCCGTCCTCCTGGAAGGTGCGGAAGTAGATGGAAATGGTGTTGGTGGGGCTCCGGATGACTTGGCCCTCCACCAGCAGCGTCTGGTTGGCCAGCACAGTCAGCGTGGGACCGTCCACGCCACGGATGGACAGCAGCTCCCCCTCTGACAAGTTCACGCTCTTCACCTAGCACAGGGAGGGAGACACAGGGTGGGCAGGAGACCAGACTCACAGCCCTGGGCTGAGAGATAGCACAGCCATAGGGTGTTTGCCTTGCATGTGGCAGACCCAGGACTCACCAGGGTTCGGTTCCCAGAGTCCCATATGGTCTCCCCAGCCTGGTCCCCCCAGCCTGCCAGGGTCTATTTCTGAGTGCAGAGCCAGAAGTGGCCCCAGAGCACCACTGGGTGTGCCCCCAAACCAATCAATCAATCAATGAATCAATCAATAAAGTTAAAATAAGACAGTCTTCTATATGTTCAGCTATCAAATAAAATTAGCTATTCATCATGGTATAAAACTGATATTTTATAGACACGTGATAACCTCAAGACTTAAATCCTAAATTAAAACATTAGGGGGTCAGAGTAATAGCACAGCGTTAGGGTGTTTGCCTTGCATACAGCTGACCTGGGAGGAACCCGGTTCCATTCCTGGCATCCCATATGGGCCCTCAGTCTGCCAGGGGTGATTTCTGAGAGCAGAGCCAGAAAGAACCCTTGAGCACCACTGGATGTGGCCCCCAAACCAACCAATTAATCAATCAATAAGTAAAGTTAAAAATAATAAAATAAAAAAATATAGGGGCCCGAGAGATAGCATAGCAGTAGGGTGTTTGCCTTGCATGTGGCGGACCTGGGAGAGATCCAATTTGATTCCTGGGATCCCTTATGGGACCCCAGTTTGCTAGGGGCTATTTTTTTTGTTTGTTATACCTGGTGATGTTTGAAATCGCTCCCGGCTTGGGGGACCATAAGGGACAACGGGGGATGGAACCATGGTCCATCCTAGGCTAGGGCAGGCAAGGTAGATGCCTTCCCCTTGAGCACTGCATCAGCCCCATGCTAGGAGCTATTTCTGAGCACAGAGCCAGGAGGAACCCCTGAGCACTGCTGGGTGGGTGTGTCCCCAAACCAACGAACCAACGAACCAACCAACCAACCAACCAATCAAGTTAAAAAAAAGATTTACAGCCCAGCCACTTCTGGAACTGTCTCTGTAACTGCCCCTCTGTACCCCAACCAATCCTCTCCCCTGCATGTATGTCAAGCTATTTTCTCTGTGCCCTGAACTAGAAACTCCTATTCATCCATCAAAGCCCAACCCCAAATTCTCCTTGGCGTGCAAAGAGAGAACCCTTCTGGTTAAGGAGAACAACAGTAAGCCTGACCCAAACAACATTTCAACACCTTCCTTATGGAAGAAGAACCCCCCTAGGCCCCAGGTTACCTGGAGCTCCACCCCATAGCCAGTGTAGACGGTCACATTGTAGGTACACTCAAGGAAGTTGGTGAGGGGCAGTGGTGGGGAGTCGCTGGAGTCGATGTAGCCTTCGGGCTCCGAGAAGCTCATGCTGCAGGGAGCTGGAGGGAAGCCTGGAGTGAGCGATTGGATCACCAGCGATTGGATCCCTCTGGGCCCAGGGTGCAGTGGGGCCAGGGCACCCCATAGAGGTGGGGACTCTGAACTTCCCTCCTATTGCAGAGAGTCCCCACATTCCCACCAGAATCAGCAGTGGCCCCCAACCTCGTTGCAGCTGAGCTGGGGTTAACACAAGCTGCCTTGTCTAGGGGGTGTCCCCACCCATCCTTGGTGGACTGTTGAAAAAACAGCTTGGAGTGGGTCAGTGCATGGCCAAAACTCACAGAGTGAGCCCGAGAGATAGCACAGTGGTAGGGCGTTTGCCTTGCATGGGGCTGATCTGGGAAGAATCTGGTTTGATCCCCAGCATCCTATATGGTCCCCCAGCCTGCTAAGGGTGATTTCTGAATGCAGAGGAGCAATAACCCAAGTGCCGCTGGGTATGGCCAAAACAATCAATAAATAAAGGTTAAAAAAAAACTTCACGGAGCAAGAAGGTTCTAAGCAGTAGCATTGACTGACTTAGCAGAAGTGAATTGTGCTAAGTCTGGTCAAATTCATGAAACAGTGAGGTTGACTTTTAAGGCAAGAAAAGGGAGTTTTTTTTTTTCCCAGCATGGGAAGGTTTTAGTGTCTTTTCTTTGGAAGATTTTGGTTGCAATTAAATTTATGTGGGGATGGGAGGTGGTTGAGGTCATACCCAGCGGTGCTTAGGGATCATTCCTGGAGCTGCTCAAGGAATCATATTTGATTCAGTGGTGGCATGCAAGGCAAGTGCTTTAATCCCTATACTATGTTTCTAGAAGGTCCCTGAAATAAAAAGGTCTTTTTTAATTTTTTTTTTTTGAGGGAATCACACCTGGCAGTTCTCAGGGCTTACTCCTGGCTCTGCACTCAGGGATCATTCCTTGTGGTCCTCGAAGGACCATAGAGAGAGAGAGAGAGAGAGAGAGAGAGAGAGAGAGAGAGAGAGAGAGAGAGAGAGAGAGAGAGAGAGAGAGAGAGAGAGAGCTGGTAATAGAATGAGGGGTGGTCGTGTGCAAAGCAAGCGCCCTGTCACTCACTGTACTATTGTTCAGTCCCCTGGAAGGGAAAGATTTAAAATTCCACTCTTGGGGCCAGTGAGATAGCACAGAGGTAGGGCGTTTGTCTTGCACGCGGCGGACCCAGGATGGACCCGGGTTTGGTTCCCATCATCCCATATGGTTCATTGAGCCTGCCAGGAGAGATTTCTGAATGAAGAGCCAGGAGTGACCCCTGAGTGCCACTGGGTGTGCCCCAAAACCAAATTTAAAAAATTCCACTCTTGGGTTTCCAAGGGGTCTTGGGTGAGCAGCCTTGGGTTTTGGGGGGGAATCTCAGCTGTCAGCATAAATTCAGGAATATGAATTCTAAGCCGGGGAGCCAGGCTTCTTCTAGTCTCCCTAGCTGTAACTAAGGCGTGGAGGCCCCTGCTGACCCCCAACTCAACCCCAGGGCTGTGGGCTGCCAGAGGGGCTGACGCCCTACCCGGGGCCTGCTCCGTGGTGATCACGGTGGTAGTAATGATGGTGGAAGTGGTGGTCTCCTGGCTCTCCTCTGATGCCGAACCGGTCAGTTCGTTCTCTCCTTTGTCCAGCAAGGTCAATGGGCTGGCGTCCTCCAGGGGACTGTCTGGGGCCTCCTCAGGCCCCACCGGCTCCCCACCAGAGCCTGGCCTCTGGGGCAACGTGTGGGCCACCAAGGGATGCGAGGTGAAGGGGGAGATCTGAAGGGGTGCGGGTGTGGTGGGGGCCTCTCCTTCCTTCCTGCGTGGCTCGCTGGGCTCCCCCGATGGCAGCTGTCCAGGATCTTCTGCTGGGGGTTCACTCGGGGGTCGGGGTCTCTCCGTGGCTGGGGAAAGGAGGCCGTGCCCCGAGGGTGCTGGCTGGGAGGCTTTGGGTCTCAGCTGCTTCCTGGCCGAGTTGCCCAATTTGAGGGGCCACTGCTTCTGGCCAGGTAGGGAGGAACTGGCCGGCTGGGCCTCAGGGTCCGGCAGGGAAGGCTCTGCAGAGGCTCCGGGCACAGATGGGACAGGGCCATTCAGCTCAGGCTCCACCAGTTCCTCTCCCGACTGCGCTGGACTCACTGGCACAGTGCTCACATGGTCTTCTGGGCTCTCTCCGCCTACCAGGCTGCCCGCCACTGCCTCAGGGGGCAGGAGATGAGCATTTGTGAAGCCAGTGCCTTCCTGCCCTGGAGCATCTAGGGAAGAGAAGAAAAGGCACCAGTTAGATGGAGCCCAAAGGGCTTCCTCCAAAATCAGCCTTGGGGCACTCAAGGACTCCTTCCAGTCCTCCCTCCCTATTCCTCCCTCCTTCACTCCTTCCCTTACTCTCTTCTCTCTCCCTCTCATCCTCCTTCCTCCTTTATTCCTGTCAAGAATTAAAGTTGATAGTACCAGTCCCAAGATGAAATAGTACCCTAAGCTGAAAGGGACCAGACAGAAGCCATGACAGGCTTCAAGTGCTACTGTAGGCCTCTGAGCACAAAAGAGGCGATAAGATTTCAGGAAATACCACAAGTGCCACAGCTTGCCATAATACCCTTGGCCAATATCCTGTTTACATCCTGTTTGCAACATGTATCCCCTACCCCGCCAACATCCTGTTTACATCCTGCTTGTAACCTCCATAAACCTCTACCATATTAGGTAGAGTTTTCCCCTGACCAATCATCTAGCACCTTATAAGCAATGTTGCAATGGATAGCCAGTCCCCGCAATGGTCATCTAACCCATTTGAAAATTCTGTAAACTAGGTACAAAAGGAAGAATGCAAATTGTGGGGCTGATGCGGTGGCACCAAGGTGGTGCCTTGCCTGCGCTAGCCTAGATGAACTGAGGTTCGATACCCCAGCGTCCCATATGGTCCTCCAAGCCAGGAGTGATTTCTGAGTGCATAGCCTGGAGTAGACCCTGAGCATCAACTGGTGTGGCCCAAAAACAAACAAACAAAACACAAAAAAATAGGGCCCGGAGAGATAGCACAGTGGCGTTTGCCTTGCAAACAGCCAATCCAGGACCAAAGGTGGTTGGTTCGAATCCCGGTGTCCCATATGGTCCCCCGAACCTGCCAGGAGCTATTTCTGAGCAGACAGCCAGGAGTAACCCCTGAGCATCGCCGGGTGTGGCCCAAAAACAAAAAACAAAAAAACAAAAACAAAAAACAAAAACCCACAAAAAAATAATGTAAATTGGGCAGGTGTCACCAACAAGCTAGTTTGACCTCAGCAAGCTAATTTGTGGCTCTCAATAAATCACTCTTTGCTTGATTGCATCTTGAGTGTTCTGGTTCTTGGGTTGGACTGGAACAAACCAACAAAGCAACAACCCAACAAACCAACTGGAACGGACCCAACAAAGCAAAGTGGTGCCCTCCAGAATCCAAGTTCAGAAGTGCTTCACAGTCCAGTGGTGTAACTAAACCAGAACAAGAAAGAGGAACCAACCCTATTTGTTGTGACAAATGCTTAATAAAAGGAAAAACTACTATGATAGCAGGAGAGAGGACCAGCCTCTGTCCACCAAGGACAATAGGGCAGGCCATGCACTGCACAAGGACCCGCCACCATGAGGCTGAGAGAAGCTGTGATAGGCCACACTCTCTTCTCCACTAAAACATGCTTGTAACTAAAGGCTCAAAGGTCCAGGGACCCAGCAAGGAGTTTTAAAAAGCTAAAGAATGTAGCCGAGACCCTGTTGTAAGAGAACCAGACAGATTTGAGGACACAGACTTCTGAAGTAGGTTCAGAAGGGAGTGCGGACTGAGTATGTTTTAGGAACTGAGCATATTAAGAGACTGATACACAGAGGTAGCAGTTTAGAGGGGAAAGTTGGTGATGCAAGGAGGTGGCAGGCCAGGCAGGCACTAATCATGCTGAGGGTAGTTTGACTGGGGACTCATGGGTTGGTCCTTCTTCGTATTCAGGGTTTTTTTTTTTTGTTTGTTTGTTTGTTTTTGGAGACACATATGGCAGTGCTTAGGACTTACTCCAACTTACTCCTGGATCAGGGCACTGGTGGCTCAGGGGACTGTATGGGATGTTGGGGATAGCATACAGGTCAGCCATGTGCAAGGCAAGTGCCCTACCTGCTATGTTATCTAAGTCTCACCTTTGACTTTCTCTTCCTTCCTTCCTTCCTTCCTTCCTTCCTTCCTTCCTTCCTTCCTTCCTTCCTTCCTTCCTTCCTTCCTTCTCTCTCTCTCTCTCTCTCTCTCTCTCTTTCTTTCTTTCTTTCTTTCTTTCTTTCTTTCTTACTTCCTTCCTTCATTCATTCCTTCTCTCTCTCACTCTCTCTCTTTCTTTCTTTCTTTCTTTCTTTCTTTCTTTCTTTCTTTCTTTCTTTCTTTCTTTCTTTCTCTCTTTCTTTCTCTCTTTCTTTCTTTCTCTCTTTCTTTCTCTCTCTCTCTTTCTCTTTCTTTCTTTCTTTCTTTCTTTCTCTCTCTCTTTCTTTCTTTCTCTCTCTGTTTCTTTGTTTCTTTCTTTCTTTCTTTCTTTATTTCTTTCTTTATTTCTTTATCTCTTTCTTTCTCTCTTTCTCTTTTTCCTCCCCCCATTTCTTCCTTCCTTCTTTTATGGGGGAACCACACTCAGTGGTGCTCAGGGGTAAATCCTGCACTTAGAAATCACTCCTAAAAGGCTTGGGGTACCATATGTGATGTCAGAGATTTAACCTGGTACTGTCGCTTGCAAGGCAAATGCCCTACCCACTGTGTTATCACTCCAGTCCTCCCTCCCTCCCTCCCTCCCTCCCTCCCTCCCTTCCTTCCTTCCTTCCTTCCTTCCTTCCTTCCTTCCTTCCTTCCTTCCTTCCTTCCTTCCTTCCTTCCTTCCTTCCTTCTTCCTCAAATTTATTAATTTAAATTATTAAAGTATTTAATTTAAACCACATCTGGCAGCACTCAGAGGCTATTTCTGGCAGGCTTAGAGGACCATATGGGATGCCAGAGATGGAACCTGGGTTAGCCCTGGGTCATGGTGTGCAAGGCAAACTCATTTTCAGCTGTGAAATGAGGCCTCTTTCTATTTCCTAGTTAGCACCATCAGCTGGTGGATACAGAACGAGGCAGACGAGGCAGACATAGGAGACATCTGAGTGCAATGGGTGATCGGTACCTCCCAGCCACCGAGATTGCTTCCATTGTTATCTCTGTCATCATGCCCCTGTGCAGCCATCGAGGGCGGCCAGAAGATTCGAGGACGACCTCGAGATAGAGAGGGATCAGATTCTGAATTCAAAGGTGCTCAGATGGATAGCTGTCCTGTCAATTTTCTGCAGAGAAACACTCAGTTTCATCTTCAATCCCTTCCTCACTGTCACTTAAATATATTTTCCGCAGCCTCGGGAAAGGCTCATTTACTTCCCTGAGCTGACAGTGCTGACTTCATCTCTATAGAGAACCAGCTTGTCATGGGCACCCACAAACATTCCTGCCATACCACACGGACTTCCTGCCAGGGTGTATTTTGAGGAGCATGGCTGGCAGTGGTGTTGGGAGAGGAGAAAGTGTAGATAGGATTCAAAGGCGGAGTTGGGTTAATATGGGGTCAGTTCCAGTCAACTCTCTCTGTCCACCGAGTGTTAGAACCTGTGTCCAGTCCTGCCTGTGGCATTTCCTGTCTGGCAGCCTGATCAAGTCTATTCATCCCATTGGACTGACTAGTTTTGCTGCCTTCACACATGATCCTATCCAGCATGGGGCTGGCTCACAGGTGTGTCTTTCATGTTCTCGGTGGTTGGGGGCCACAGGAAGTCGGGGACATTGTTTGCAGACTGTGGTGTGGGCAAAGACAAATAAACCTTAGATAGTAGTGAGAGGTCGCAGGATGTTTGGTTCCTGAGGTCCAGGTGTAAAGCAATGTCAAACTTTAATCCCGAGGGTTTGAGCGCTGGAAGGGAGGGTGGCCTGGATGGGTCATCGTGCTGTGTCCTGGTTATAGGGGGTGGGTTCCTTCTGTCCCCTGGTTGCTGCTGCTGAAACCGAGAGTCTGTACTTGTGGCGGTGACCCCTGCAGATGAGGGGAGACAGTTGGCCAGGGCAGCCCAGTTGGAATGAGATGGAACCTGAATTAAATGCGTAACTTCCTGATTCCTATTTATTGAAGCACTGGTTACCTACAAAGCATTTGTTCAATCTCTTTACCACTTTTTTTCCATTCTTTTTCTTTCTTTCTTTTTCCCTTTTTTAAATTCTTGATTGATTGACTGATTAGTTTTTGAGCCACACCTGGCAGTGTTCAGGGGTTACTCTTGTCTCTGTGCTCAGAAATTGCTCCTGGCAGGCTCTGGCGACCATATGGGATGCTGGGATTCGAACCAACTTCAGTTCTGGGTTGGCTGCTTCAAAGGCAAACGCTCTACCACTGTGCTATCTCTCTGGCCCCTCTTTTTCTTTTTTCTTTTTGTTTTTGGGTAACACCCAGCGACTCTCAGGGTTTACTCCTGGCTCTGCACTCAGAAATCATTCCTGGCAGGCACGGGGAACCATGTGGGATGCTGGGAGTCGAACCACTGTCTGTCCTGGATCAGCCACGTGCAAGGTAAATGTCCTGCCACTGTGCTATCTCTCTGGCAAGTATATCTTAGCCCTGGAGAAGGAATAGCTGACCACCACCCCCATGCCTTAAAGCCAGAGGGCATAAGGTTTTCCTGCACTGTGGGAACAAGGATCCTCTGAGATATTTATGGCTTCCATCTATCGCCTCTGTGGGGAGACCTCTCCATTCGAAAGGAAAGCCTTGCCATATCTTTATAGCAAGTGACTACAGGGTCCTTCTTTATTGATAAGATAATCTGATGACTTCCCCAAACCAGCCTTAAACAGGTTTTGCACCAGAAGAACCAGGGGAAGGGTGCGAATAATCCAATAATCAGGTTTCTTATTTTTCACCTGTTTTCTTTGGGGTGGGCTCACTTCTGGAAGTGCTCAGGGAACCCTATGTGGAGCCAGGATTTGAACCTGGGTCAGGAGCCATGCAAAGCCTGGGCTGCTGCACTATCTTTGGCCCAATAATCATATTTTGTGTGCAGGAACCAAATCATATGAAGCCACTTTAGAGACACCTTCAGCTCATCAGGGGCTTAACTCTGACCCTTAACTCTGACAATGAGATGAAAATATTTCAGAGATCGAGAGAAGCATTGGGGGCAGGTCCTGGCTCTCTCTTCTCAACATCATGGCTCACTGTGAAATGCCATTCTGACCACATCCTGTCTCTTTCACCCCTCAACATTTCCAGATCCATTTTGCACCTCCCCTCAGCTCTTCTTTTTTTTTTATCTGGGCTTGGCTGACTCCCTCTGGTCCTTCAGATCTCAGCCCACCTTTTCCATGCCCTCCTCCCACTTTCTCTTTTATTCTCAGAGGGCTCATTGCAATTCAGGAACTGAATCCAGGCCTGTAATTTGTCTCTTTGTTCCTTCTCTGTCTCTGTGGGATGGTCCACACCCACAAGGCGGTCCCTCTCAGGACCCCGAGTCCCAAGCATGGAATATCTGGTGTGTTCTGAAGCGATCTTCGAACTCCGAGATGACCCCCTCTTCCAAGAAAGACTGTGGTCCTGCTTGCTAAGAAGTGGCCCGCCCCTACCTCCTCACAAATCTAAGCTAGTGTGCTGAGGGGTACAGCTACGTTTGCTTGCTGCCTGCAGTGATCTCCTGAGTGTAAAAGATCCAGAAAAAATGGGTTGCTTTTATCAAAGAGAGAGAATATGGCAGGGGAGGGAAATGAAAGAAGGGAGGAAGAATAGAAGGAAAGAAGGAAGGAAGGAAGGAAGGAAGGAAGGAAAGAAGGAAGGAAGCAAGCAAGCAAGAAAGGAAGAATAGAAGGAAGAGTAGAAGGAAATACAGAGGAAGTAAAGGAAAGAGGAAGGGAGGGAGGAAGAAAGGGAGGGATAAAGGAAGAAAGAAAGAATAGAAGGAAAGAAGGGAGAAAAGGAGGGAGGAAGGGAGGGAGAAAGGAAGGAAGAATAGAAGGGTGGAAAGGAGGGAGAAAGGAAGGGAAGAAGGAAGGGAGGAGGGAAGGAAGAAAGAAAGGAAGAAGGGAAGAGGGAGTGAGGGAGAGAAGGAAGGAAGAAAGGAAGAAAGAAGGATATTTCTGGATCTCCTCTTTTTATTTTATTTTATTTTTTAGTTTTTGGGTCACACCCAGCAGTGCTCAGGGGCTACTTCTGGCTCTACACTCAGAAATCACTCCTGGCAGGCTCGGGACCATATAGGGTGCCGGGATTCGAACCACCATTCTTCTGCATGCAACGCAAACACATTACCTTCATGCTATCTCTCTGGCCCCTGGGGGTAAATATTTTTATGAATTAAATAACTGTGATTTACAAAGTTATTGATAGTTGGGGTTTAGGCATATGCCATTTCAACACCAGTGTCAGCTTCTCTTCATCTGTGCTCTCATGATCCCTCAATTGCCTTCCCCACCTGCCACCTTTTGGTTGGCACATTTCAGAGTTCTGTGCTGTAGTTTATATCTCATATTTTCAGTGTTGTTGTGCTTTGGGGATACAGCTATATAGCACTCTCCCACATCACCAGTGTAATGGCCTCTTACCCTTGTTCCCTCATTACTTCCCTTTCTTATTTTCTTTCCTTCCTTGATTTCGTTCCTCCTCTGTCCTCCCTATTCTCTAGGGTCAATTTAGCTTTTAATTCTAACAGAGCATCAAAGCCCTTGAGCCAACTTGCCATCAAAGACACAAGGAGAGTTGCAGATCTCCTAAGATGCCATTTTTAGAAATTCTTTTTATTCCCATTGAATCTGTCTAATCCTGACTCCCATCTTGGCTTCCAAACTCCAGCCCTAATTTTACTCTTTAAAAATTTGCAGAGCTCTTTCTAGATCTTTCCAGAGGTGATGGGAGTCTTGCCTGGATTCACCCTCCTTCCCTTAACTCATAACAGCACCCAAGAGGTCAATCACTACAAGTATCAATCACACTATCACACATGTCTGAGTTCATTCTCCAATGAAGGAAATAAGCAATCACATCTGCTGTATTCATCATGGGTCTCTTTCCTGTGGCCCTTCCCTTCTTCCCTTCCTTTCCCTTCCCCTCCCTTCCCTTCTTCCCTTTCCTTCCCTCTCCTCCCTTCCTCTCTCCTCCCCTCCTCTTCCCTTCCTCTATGGTCCCAACTCATAGACAGAACTAACCGGAAGTCAAAATTGCCAATGAAATGGCTTATCAACATTGAGGTATTTTCCAGTGGTGAGTAAGACAAGGCACCCCATCAACTATCTGGCCTGAATGAGGGGCTCTAGGCTGGCAGACAGCTCACACTACTGCCAGCAGCATGAAGGCGAATCCTTGGTCAACTTTTCCAGTAGATAAACCTGGTTTTAGTTTCCCATATTGGAGTAGAGGATGGAGAAAGGTTCTGGGGGTGAGGAACTCAGCTCCTTGTTGCTTCAATGACAAAAGATCATTCCAGGCTGGCCCAGTGTCTCGATGAACCCCGGGCTTTTCTTTGTTACGGGAAGGGCACATCCAAACCTCTGGGGAACTGCTTCATTTTCTCCATTTTTTCTGCCCAAGGATTGAGCAGACTCGGGTGGGTCCATGCAAGCATACATGCTCATCAAAAGAGCAGGCAGAGAGGTCCTGCCAGCATGGCATTTGGCAGCCCTCCGCTATGCCAAAGGCTGCTTTAACCAGGCCTAGGAAGGGGTGCGGGACATGGGTCACCACAGCACCCCTCTAACTCCTTCCTCCGGTACTCCAGGGCTGGGCAAGCCACCGAGGTGGGTCCCTTGGAGGAGTTTATTGGTTTTCCTAGGCTCTCCCTATTTCCCTCCTGGCTCCAAAGGGAGGGTCTGGGGGGTGGGGGCTGCGACCTTCCGGCCTTCTGGCTTGGGAAGGATCTCTTTCCTTCCTGGGAGCCGAGCTGGGAGGTCCTGCCAGCATGGCGTTTGGCAGCCCTCCGCCATGCCAAAGGCTGCTTTAACCAGGCCAAGGAAGGGGTGCGGGACATGGGTCACAATAGGTTATGGCATTAGGACTCATCAGGGAAATTTCCTTATTAATCTTGTCCATTGTGAAACCTCGCGGGGGCTAGTGCTCCCGCGCGGAACATTATAAAAAAATATATGGATATCAATGTGTTTCATCTGCTTGTCATTATCTGAACGTTGTCCAGGCGCTCATTTTATTCCTTTACTCCCTCACTCCCATCTCTTGTTACCCCACATTTAACCATTTTCTGTACTAATGATTTTTGTTTTGGCCAAGGTAGATTACATGTCTTTCACAATAATTTTTGTGTGGAGTCTGAAGCTTCAGCAGGCAACACGTCACGGTAAGGTTCCATGCTGTCGGCTTTTTGGCCAAGATAAGTTGAAGATGCAGCCTCGGCAGCCCCCCACAGCCTTCTCTCTCCTTCCTCCCCGTCCCCAGGGTTATTCCTGGACACCTGCTCAGGGTCCCAGCAATTGGTTTCCAGTGAGGTGCAATTTAAAAGAGACCCCAGGCTTTCTTGTTCCTGCAAGGGACTGGGAGGGGTCTGCTGAACTTTCAACTTCCAGCAATTAGGAAGCAAAAGCCTCTCGGGGAGTCGGAAGCTTCAGCAGGCAACAAGGGGAGGACATGGCTCCATGCTTTCTTCGCTTGTCCAATCACAGACCAAAGTAGTATCTCGAAAACACCCCCCTCCCTCTTGACTATTTCTAAAACATAAAAGGGTCACATGTATCTCCTTTGTATATCTCAGATGTATTCCCTTAACATCTATAACTCTTGTCGAATATCCTCATATAGTGACAATTTTGCCCACTGGATTTGTTATTTGATTGTTTGATTTTCCCCCTTTGAGATCTGTTTTATAAGCAATACTGGTAGAAGAGTATCGCTGTATAGATTTCATGTTTGTACCAAGTTATGGGGAATTTTGGACTTTATTTGTCAGCCCCCAGATGCACCAACAATATCTTTTGGCATTGCTTCTCTTTTGCATAGGCACATTAAAATGGGAAAATAATACATATGCAAACAAGTTCTTATCTAATAGAGATGGGAACACAAATTTGGTAATGTAATTAGGCCCTTTACCCTGAACATTGGCATAATGATTTGGCTCAGGCTTCAGAAGAATGGGCATCGCCCACACACACCTGAACAATGAATACCATCTATGGAAACAACCACAATTGTCTTTAACATTACCAGGATCCAAGCCTCTACCAGGGAAGACCTACCACTTCTTTGGCATTGACTTACTCCAAAGAATGCTCCCATCACCCAGACGATTCAGCAACAGTCTGCATGCAGGGCAGATCGCTCTGCATTTAATGGTATGCTGAAACTAGAAAATGCTCCACATCAGCCTGACATCGATGAAAGAAATGCACAGAATCCAGAGTCTTTAAATATAAGAATCTGATACCAACAATAGCTAAAGTGTGAAAAAGTTTCACCGGGACCTTGAGAATGACTGGAGTTGGACGAACTGGTATGCCTGGAACCCAGAGTCTGTCTTATGCCAATAAACTTCTAGGGTGAGGCCTTTTTGTAATCAGGTCAAGGAGTTTTTCTCCATTTTCCCATTTTTCTGGACCTATGCGAACAATGGCAATTACCACTATCACACCTTTAATATATATTTTTTTACTCTTATCCTTTAAGGAAAAAAAATACAACTTACTGAATTTAAAAACAAATAACTGTAGTAGAATGCCTGTCTTGAATACAGGCAGGGAATGGGAAGGGGGAGGGAGTAATGTTACACTGGTGAAGGGAGGTGTTCTGGTTATGACTGTAACCCAAATATGATCATGTTACTTAAATAAAAATATATTAAAAAATAAATAAAAATTAAAATAATGAGAAAAAAAAGAGCAGGCAGAACTCTGTAAGTGGGGGGTGGAGAAGTCACCCCCTGCACCTTTAAGGCTTCTGCAGAAACCCTGGGGCTGGCAATCAGGGTCCTAGCAGCAGGTGTTCAAAGCATCAGCTTGTAGAGAGAAGAAAAGACTCAGTGTTTGGGCTGCAAGACTAATTATTCAGTAATTGTCCCCGTGAGCTGCTCCCGTGGAGTTCAAAAAGCCTTGACCAATTTTTCTGTCCAGTTAGGTCTCAGCCGAGCGCTGGCAGTGCGGGGCATCTATCTTCCCTCGCTGTGAATGGGCCCAGAGAGCTGCTGGCAAGGGTGTGAGGCTGCCTTTGTATCCTTAACAATCTGATTAACTGCCACTGTCGGGGTGCCAGCTGATTAGCATCTCAACACGCCTCTCCCTCCCTTCTCCATCCTCTGCCACTCCATTTGTAGATCTAGCCAGTGGCAGGTAGAGAGAGGGGAGAGGGAACCTGTGGTTTATTTGGGTAACCAGGAGTCCTGGAGGGGGGCTGGCAGACCAACACATGGGGACAGCTCAGAAGGCCAGTCCAGGGTGGGAAATGCACATCAGTCCATTGCTTATATATATATATACATATATACATATACATACATATATACATATATACATATACATACATATATATATATATACATATATATATATATATATATATATATATATATATATATATATATATATATATATATATATATATATACACACACGCTCACCCTGACCAATATTTGGGAATGAGTCTAGGATTTGCCAGGGACTTTCACAGATGGTACAGACAAGTTGACAAGGTTGCTTCGCTCTCAGAAGAGAATCCTGAGGCGGTTGACACCCCCCAAGTTGTTGAGAACATGGCCCTGGAGGGGAGAAAATCTGGCAACGAGGTGACCTGGTTTTGCTACCAAACAGCTCTGGGGAGGCTCTGGCCTTGCAGAGTTAAGTCAGTTATTGGCCTGTTCAACCTTAAAGGAACAGACCTCGGACCAGGACCAGGAAGGGGAGTCACATGTATGATTGATCCTGAAGCTGTCTCAAGCCTTTTTCCCCACTGCCAAGCTTCATTTGTGTCTTTAAGGAAGAAGAGAAACAACTTCCAAGGATAGACCTGGCTTGGCTGGCTGAGTTGAATCAGACCTCCATCCTTTGCCCAGCGCATGGCAGTGTTTCCCCCCTTTCAGAGACCCGTTCCCTTGATTATTTTTGTTTTTAACAATGAGGACATATTGGTAAACAGCCAAGCTGGGATTTGAACCAGCAGCGCTGGCCTCTCAAACCTGTGTTTCAAGAGGAGTGTATTTAATTCTGGTCTTTATACCTGCTGCCAGTAGGCTGGCCTCAGTGCTTCCTGGCCGAATGCCAAGTGTTTCCTCCAACAGCCAAATGGGCACAGAATCTGTCTCAGCTAAAAGGTCCCCCAGAGATCCCTCAGGGCAGGAGTCCTGGGGACAAAATGCGACATTAACTATACCCACACAGGTAGCAGGAAGCCAGGAGCTTATTATTCCAAGGAACTGCCTGCTAGAACGAGATTGGGGGCTGCATCCAGGTGGAGAACCAGGCCCCTGGAGAGGTCCTGAAGGTGATGGAAAGTTCTGGCAGGATATACATAATGGAATATTCTGCAGGTGTAAGAAAACATAAATGGTGGTCCAGTTTTGCAGTATATGAATAGAATTGTAGGGCTTGTGTGAAGGGGGTCAGTGGACAAACACCAGGTTCTCCTACTCACCTGTGAACTAGAGAAATCAGAGTGAGAGATAGTCTTGAATGATGACAGGGCCTGAGAATTAGAATTCAGAACCAGTTCTCAAATGGGGTGATGGGGTGGGAGAAAATCAGACTGGAGGAGACTTAGAGGCTGCATTGGAGTGTTGTGGGCATTTTGGAGGTGGGGAGTATAATGAATTTGTAAACAAATGCCATGTATTATAATTTCTGAAACTAAAGTTAGAAGCGAAGAATCACAGAGCCTGACCTGAGGCTCAAGTGGACTTTCCTGTATCTCTCCCAGATGTCTCTGATCTGTTGCTTCTCTTCGCTCATTTTAGCCCATATTTTTTCACTGAGGTAAACCAGGACTCTGGCAGTATGGTTGTCTGCATACTGGGTAGTTCTAGCTCATTCTTGAATTTGAGGGTGGTCTTGGGGACATTATATTAGACTCAATATAAAATGGGACCTTCTTATAGATTAGGAGAAGAGGGTGTGATTTTTGCATGTGGTCCCCTAAATTTCCCCCTTATTTGTGATACCTCTGATGACAATGATGATGATTAGGAAGCTAATGATGGTGGTAAGGGAGCTAATGGTGGTAAGTGCTTGCTTTGTGGTCACTCTGTAGCCCACAGACTAACATGAATAATTTCATTTATTTTTATCAATACACCTAGGAGGGAGGTTATAGTATGAGCACACAGATGTCAATGCCGATGGCTTATCACATTATATCATCTTATATCATTCTTTGTGATCTTATTCTATCCCATGTCCATCTCAACTCAATCCATCCTGTCATGACCCATCTCATCCCATGTACCCCATAGCATGCCTTTCATTAACTCAATTCCAATCTATTCATCCATTTATCTACCCATCCACCTACCCACTGACCCATCCATTCATCCATCCATCTATCTGTCCATCTGTCCACCCACCCATCCATCCATCCATCCACCCACCCACCCACCCACCCATCCATCCATCCACTCACCCATCCACTCACCCATCCATCCATCCATCCATCCATCCATCCATCCATCCATCCATCATCCATCCATCCATCTACCCATCCATCTATCCATTCACCTATCCATTCACCTATCCATCTATCCACTGACCCATCCATCTATCCACCCATCCATCCCTCCATCCAACTATCTATCTATCCAGCCACCCACCTGCCAATACATCCATCCACCTATCCACCTACCCACCCACTCCCCCACCCACCCACCCACCCATCAATCCAATATCTATCCAGCCACCCACCTGCCAATACATCCATCCACTCACCCATCCATCTGAGTATCTATCCAGCCACCCACTTGACAATCCATCCATCCACCCATCCATCCATTCATCCATTCACCCATCTATCCATCTAATCCATCCCTTCATCCAAGTATCTATCTATCCAGCCACCCACCTGCCAATACATCCATCCACCTATCCACCTACCCACCCACCCACCCACTCACTCACCCACCCACCCACCCACCCATCCATCCATCCATCCAATATCTATCCAGCCACTCACCTGCCAATACATCCATCCACCCACCCATCCATCCGAGTATCTATCTATCCAGCCACCCACCTGCCAATCCACCCATCCTTCCATCCATCCATTTATCTAATCCCATCCTACCTCATTCTATTCCTCCCAGTTCATGTCAACCCATTTTTGGGAGGCACATCTTGGGTTCTTAGGGCTTACTTTGGCTCTGCACTTAGCAAATCACTTCCAGTGAGGGCAGGGGACCAAATGGGTGCTGGGTTTAAACTCAGAGTCAATATCATGCAAAGCTACTACCCTACCCACTATACCAGAGCTCCAGCCCTGCCAGGCTAACCTATTCCACCTCACTCCATCCAAAGCCACTCCATTCCAGACCATTCCATTTCATCTCATCTTTTCCCTTCTCATCTCATGTCATAACTGCATGTTGAGCACTTGCTCAGCGCTGAGAGGACACAGGAAGCACAAGACATTATATCCACCTTCCACATCCATGGGCCAAGGTTCTCACCAGGCGCGGGAGTTAAGTGCATTCCGGGCAGCATGCTGGCACCATCAATGCCAAGCCCCAGGCTCCTCTATTCTTTAACTCCTCGCCTTGATGTCTGCCTCTGGGAGCTCAGCCAGCCTTTGCCCAGAGTCTAATAAGCAGCCCACAGGAACAGTGCCATGGGTGTGTGGGCAGAGGTGGCCTACACAGCCTGCCTTCACTCCCAGGCCAAGGCAAGGGGCAGGTGGTTGGTGTGGGGCTGGGGAGGGGGAAGCTCTGGAGATTATGGAAGTCCTCAGAGTGGTCATTGTCAGCCCCCCAACCCTGTAGAGACCACACAGAGAGCTTCAGTGTCCTGGCCCCCACCTGGCCCCAACCCCAGGCAGGGTGCCCACACAGGCTGGCATAGGGCCACTGGTGAGGGAAAGATGTCTTTTCATTCACGCAGCACAGCTGACCCTGCCAAGGTTTTGGTGCCACCCATGTACGGGGAGAGAGAGAAGGGGGCGAATCTTTCTCCTCAGGAACCATCTCACGAATGGTTCTTGCAGAATCTCACCCATTGCTGCTGTTTGGAATCTGATGCTATGCCAAGTGCTGCATAAGCACAGGCTCCTTTGATCTTCAGAACTAGTTTGTGTGGTCAGGCGGTTACATTTTGTGGTCCAATTGAGGCACAGAGAGACCAGCTACTGGTCCAGTCCAGGACTGAGTGATTCATAAGTCTGGGAGCAGGTAGATCTGCTCCATTTAATTTTGTTTGTTTGTTTATTTATTTATTTATTGTTTTTTTATTTTATGGGCCACACCCAATGACGCTCAAGTGTTACTCCTAGCTATGCCCTCAGAAATCGCTCCTGGCTTGGAGGACCATATGGGACGCCGGGGGATCGAACCGAAGTCCATCCTAAGTTAGCGCGGGCAAGGCAAACACCCTACTGCTTGTGCCATCACTCCGGCTCATAGATCTGCTCTATTTTCAGTGCTACACAGACAAATGCCATTCTCATGTTGATTTCTATTTTTTTCCTCTCTTTTCATTTATTTATATTTTTGCTCTTTTATCCGTCTTTGCAGTTATTCAGCAAACCCTGAAAGTCCCTCAGTTGTCCGGCTACTGTGCTGCAGAACAACATGGCAGAAGGCTCAGCACATGGGGGGAAACAGTGTCTGTGCTCAGAGCAGGGTGGGAACACAAAGGAGGGCAACAAAGCCAGAACCCCTGCCTTTCTCCCTGAGGTGGTGGGTCCCTGAGATCAAAGAGATCAGAGCTCCCTTAGGTCTGTCTTTTCTCCTGCCCAGGAAGCGGAGACCTCTCGAATGACTTAGATCACCAGAGGTCTCCTGGCTGCATGAAGAGGGCAAGGGTGGGAACACAGACCGCCATGTTCACGTGATCACACTTAGCTCACACGTGTGATGACCTCTGACCTCCTGCCCCAGCCCTTACTGTCACTTTCTTTCTTTCACTAGGAACACTGACACCCCTACAGCATACACACACAATCGTGCACACACAATGCTACACGACAGCACCATCTCTGTATCCCAAAAAACCTCTGTGATGACAACTTATGTCTTCTGCTTTTGTTGCTGTTTTCTGTGATGGATAGGAATCATAATGGGAGAAATGGAGACCCCAGGAGGGAGCGTGGCTTGTTCTTTGTTCCCCAGGATCTAATATAACGACACCACCAACATGAATAACAGGATCAGTCATCGTCATGACGCATCCATCCTTGACATATTGAATCTCTCAGGTCTTAGGTTTTTTTTTTATTTATTTTGGTTTTGGGGCCACACTTGGAAGTGCTCATGAGTTACCCCTGGCTCTGTGCTCAGAATTCACTCCTGGCTCAGGGGACCATATGGGATGCCAGGGATTGAACCCAGGTTCATCCTGGGTAGTTTGTGTGCAAGGCAAATGCCCTACCACTATGCTATCACTCTGGCTCCAGTTTTTTATTTTTTAAAGTGTTTTGGTTGGGGCATAAGATACCACATCTAGTGATTTGGCGTCTACTCCTAGGATGGTGCTCAGGAGCCAATCTGGCAGTGCTGGAGATTGAGCCCCCGGCTCCCTCATGCTAAAGCCAGAGTTGCAGTCCTTTAAACCTTCTCCTAGACCCAGGTCTTGTTATTTTTGTCTATGATATAGAGACAGAAACTGAGATTCAGGAACAAATGAAATGATGAGCTCAAAGCCTTGAAAGCCAACTTTAGAATAAGCACCTTTGGCCATTTAAAAATGGTTTGTTTTGCTTTGTTGTTGGGAGACACCTGGCGATGCTCAGGGCTTACTCCTGGATTTTTGCTCAGGGGTCACTTCTGGGTCACCACCCGAGGTGCCAGAAATAGAACTTGAGTTGGCTTCATGCAAGGCCAGCGCCCTTCCCCACTACACTATTGTTCCAGCCCCTGCAGCCACTTCCTGTGCTGCATATAATGCCCAATGTTGAAGCTGTTCCCCTTCTTCTTTCATTTATTTTATTTTATTTTATTTTGAGTCATACCCAGTTACTCCTGGCTATGTGCTCAGAAATCGCTCCTGGCTTGGGGGATCATTGGGACGCTGGGGAATAGAACTGAGGTCCGCCCGGGGTCAGCAGTGTGCAAGGCAAACACACCCTACCGCTGCACCATCGCTCCGGCCCCTGTTCCCCTTCTTGGCTTTTTCTCCTCCTCCCTCTACTGTTTCCCTTCCTCTGGGCTCCAGGGTTGCCTCCGCAGCATGACAATTCCCTGCCACCCACCCCCATGGCAGTTCTGGGGGCGGGGAGCCCAGATAATACAATATTGATCCTCCCTCTGGAGACTCTGTTCCTTGAACCACAGCGGAGGGGAGACGAATGCAGGGCCCTGGCGGGGAGCAGCAGCATCTGTAAGGCGGGCTCCCGTGACAGCGGGATAACACGCTTTATTAGTCTCCTGACAAGACCATGTTTTACCATCATTTTTGATCAGAGATCGGCGATGTTAGCTGCAAAATATGTTTGGGAAGTAGTTACGCCGTGGAAGACAGACATGGGAGCTAGCTGAGGGTGGGGGCTGGTGGGTTAGAGGCTCAGGTTAGTTAGCCTCAATTTTCCAAAGGAACCCCCAGAAGGAGGACAGGCTCCTGGTGGCCCCGGGACTGTGGCAGTGTCCCATCAGCTCCAGGATGTAGCATCTGTGTCATTTCTGACATGCAGCCACAGGCTGGCTGAGTCTCTTAGCCTTGTGTATCTGCTAAGATCACTTGCAGCAAAAAACCTTCCTAACCTTAATCCTAACCCTAACAGAAAAACCTGCTCTGGGGCCAGAGTGACAGCACAGGGGTAGGGGGTTTGCCTTGCATGCTGCCAGCCCAGGATGGACCCCAGTTCGATTCCCAGAATCCCATATGGTCCCCTGAGCCTGCCAGGAGCGTTCTCTAAGTTCAGAGCCAGGAGTAACTCCTGAGCACCGCTAGGTGTGACCCCCCCCCCCCCAAAAAAAAAAAAAAACCAAAAAAACTAATAAAAAAAACCTTCTGCTCTGGTTTAAAATTTTAAATAGCCATTAAATATGACTGTCAATTAATAATTAACAACAAACAACTATCAATTAACTAACAATCACAATTAATTAACAATTAATATTATTAATTAAGAATCCTAATTAATCATTATGGTCATAATATTTAATCATTCATTAGTTTCAGGGGGCGCTTAGGGCCACGCCTGGTGGCACTCAGGGTTATGAGGTCAGATCAAGCTTGGCTTCATGTAAGGCAAGTGCCTTAGCCTCTGACCAATCTGCCTGGCCTCTGGACTGTTTTTATAAATCGTGTATTGGGGGGTCACATTCGTGGTGCTTATGGGTTTATTGGTGGCTTTGTGCTCTGGAGTGACCCCTGGTGGTCCTTGGGAGGCCAAATGTGGTGCTGAGGGATTGAACCAGGGACTGACCTACTGACCGAACACAGGCAAGGCGGGTTTTTAAAATGCAGAGTTCAGTTCAGACCCAGGAAATGAAAATACAGAATTCAGTCCAGACCTAGGAAGGGAAAACATTGGAAGGGAGGCTGTAAATACTTTACCCAGATCTCCAGGCATCCCCACAAGTCTCTTACACCCACCTCTAATGTTAGAGAACTGGACATTTCATAACCTCCCTGAGCCATGTCTTATTTGGGGAAGAGGCTCTGAGCCCCAATCTGGCTGCTGCTGCCACACTTGACCCTTCCCCAAACCACTGCAGAATGTCCTGTCAAAATTCCAAAGTGTCTCTGGGGAGAGACACTATCTTTCCTATTCAAATAAAGGCTGGAGGGATAGTACAGTGAGGAGGGAATTTGTCTTGCATGCAACAGACCAGGGTCCAATCCCCAGTATCCTCTATGGTCTCCTAAGCAGTGCCTGGAATGATCCCTAAACACAGAGCCAGGAGTAAGCTCTGAACACTACCAGGTGTGGCCCCTAAATCAGAAAATCAAAAAGGGATCAGGGGGGCTGGAGAGATAGCATGGAGGTAAGGCATGTGCAAGGCAAGTGCCCTACCTGCTATGTTATCTCTTAAGTCTCACCTTTGACTTTTCCTTCCTTCCTTCCTTCCTTCCTTCCTTCCTTCCTTCCTTCCTTCCTTCCTTCCTTCCTTCCTTCCTTCCTTCCTTCCTTCCTTCCTTCCTTCCTTCCTTCCTTCCTTCCTTCCTTCCTTCCTTCCTTATTGCACCCATTGCCACTTTTCTGCTTACTGAGCACACAGTAGAAAATGACTGACTTGGTCTCTGACCTCTGGTAGCTCAAAGTCTCCAGACAAAGGCAGCTGAGAAACACAGAAGGGAGAGAGCCCGCCCAGGAAACCTCCAGGGCCTACCTCTCAGCTTGCTCTCAGCGCTGTATTTTAAAAACTTGATTCTCAACCCTAACCCCCACCATGTGGACCCCAAGATCCCTTAGGGAACCCCAATGGGTGTCCAGGGCTTAGAAGACACACCTAGAGAGTTTACTAAAAGGGAGGCCCAGAATCAGCAAAGTGAGGGTGTAAGCCTCCTTCCTCTGTTCCTTTGACTCACAGACAGACCAAATCTCAGGAGATTGGCCACTTTTGACCAACCACAGTCTGGAGAAAAAAAATAATATTCTGGTTTATTCTATGGGGAGAACTCAGAGTCCCCAGTGCCCTGGGTGTCACTCAAATCTCTATTACTTTTTCTTGTGTGAAGAAAAAGAATAAAGCTGGAAAATGCAAAGGACTGAGGCAGTTTTAATCTCAGCTGTGTGTGTGTGTGTGTATGTGTGTGTGTGTGTGTGTGTGTGTGTGCGTGCTTCCAGTCAGGACCAGGCTCCAAACAGTGCTCCTCTTTTTGGGGGAATATGCAGTTGCCTCAATGAAAACCCAGACCAGAATATTCAATGGTAGGGAAATTGATTTTGGATGCTATTTAAGTAATGTTCCCCCCACCCCCACCCCCCAGAAAATGGGTATTACTTGGCTTGGTTTGTTGGACACTATTTTTTTTTGTCTTCTGGGCAC
Organism: Suncus etruscus; assembly: GCF_024139225.1. Lineage (NCBI taxonomy): Eukaryota > Metazoa > Chordata > Mammalia > Eulipotyphla > Soricidae > Suncus > Suncus etruscus. The sequence continues at coordinate 30,833,276 of NC_064862.1, forward strand.
TAAAACTGAGGGGCACCAGGTTCTTTTCACACCAGGCAGCTCAGCATTTAAGTCCACTTGGGAGCAATTTTTTTCAGGTGACTAAAATGAGAAATGGCTGGTCCCAAAGCTAGTCAAGGTCAATGAAAGAGGGCCCGGAGAGATAGCACAGCGGTGTTTGCCTTGCAAGCAGCTTATCCAGGACCAAAGGTGGTTGGTTCGAATCCCGGTGTCCCATATGGTCCCCCGTGCCTGCCAGGAGCTATTTCTGAGCAGACAGCCAGGAGTAACCCCTGAGCACTGCCGGGTGTGGCCCAAAAACCAAAAAAAAAAAAAAAAAAAAAAAAAAAAAAAGGTCAACGAAAGAGGCCCAAGAAAAGTGGCCTTCGGAGCTCTCCCTTTCTCTCAGCATCCCTCTGAGTTTCATTTACGTGACTCCTGATGGCTGGGAATTGTGTTCTAGAGAAATAAGCCATTAAGAAGGGGGGTTTTGAGGCTGGAAAAGTGGTGCAAGTGGTAAGGCGTCTGCCTTGCCCATGCTAGCCTAGGACGAACTGCAGTTCAATCCCCTGGCGTCCTCAAGCCAGGAGTGATTTCTGAGTGCATAGCCAGGAGTAACCTTTAAGCGTCACTGGGTGTGCCCCCCCCAAAAAGAATGGGGGTAGGTATGTAAATAAGGTCCTGGGTTCAATTCCTGACACTGCCCCACCCAAAAAAAAGCATGTATACTGAGAATGTGACTCAGGGGTGAGCATTTGGCTTTTATGTTCCCTTGAGCACCACCTGAAGTGATCCCTGAGCACAGAGCCAGGAGTAGCTCGTGATAACTGCATGGTATGGCCCAGTAACTAAATAAAATAAAGATTAAAAAAGCAAATATGTGTGTTTTAATATAGTGACAAAGGTGACATAACCAGATTGGCAAAGATGACTCTACTTTCTGGGTGGAGTTTGGTGATGGATTCCCAAGAGCATTGAACCACTTGGCAGAGGATAGTGCATAACGAGCAGGGGGACTCCCAGGTGGATAGTTTAGGACAGAATCAAGGGAAATGGGGTTAACTGTGCAGCCGTGAGGTTGAAAGAGAAGAAGAAGAAATAAAAAGCAATAACTTGGACCTGGGCTTGAGCAATCAGGTGGAGCATGGAGACATTCCTGAGCAAAGAAATGCTGAGGGAGGGCTAGTTCTAGAGGGGAGATCAGATTAATCTTGTAGATGGATGCAGAAAGACACCCCTGACAATGTCAGGGATACTAGGAAGAAGAGGTGAGGCTTCTGGGTAGAGGTAGGGAGGCCTAGGACAATATTCTTTGGGTGTGAGATGAAAATATTTAAATGCCCCAGAGAGAGCATAGGGGATCAGGCCTTATCCTCCCGCCTGATCCTGGTTTAATCTCTGGCACCAGTTTTAGGCACTGCTAGGAATAATTCCTGAGGCAGAGCTAGGAGTAAGCCCTGAGCACCACCAGGCGAGGCCCAACCTTTCCCTCTTTGTTGTTTTGTTGCTTTGAGATTCTTGGGGATCATGTGATTTCTTGGGGGGTAGGTTCTAATCTGCCTTATGATAAACAGTTGTGTGCTGGGCATTGGGGAGCATCACAGCCCCTCAAACTCTGCGTATGTTGGCCCTCCTCTTCCCCATTGGCTTCTCTTCCTCTTTCAGAGCCCAGGCTCTTTGCTTAAACCTCACCTCTGCAGCTTTCTAGAATAGATCCAGACGATGTCAGTCCTCATTACAAGCTCCCTCAGCACCCCAAGCTTCTAATTACTTGCTCAGCATCCATTCCCTGGCCCCTCAGGAGAGATTCCCCAGAATGGGAACAACATCTATTTTTACAAGACTAGAGTACCAGAGAATCTCAGCTGGCTCCTACAAAGCTGAAGAACATGGAACTAGGTGATGTCTGAGTTGGCAATAAACTATCAAAGATCCTTGCTACATTTGGTTTCAGGTCCCCTCCCCATCCCCTGGGGTTTCTGTAAGATTGGCAGGAGGGGTTGTGTGTCTCAGCCCCTCACACAGTGCTCTCCTCCCAGAGGGATATGGGGTTTATTGCTTTCTCAGCCCTTCTGTGGTGTGTCTACTCTTCCATCCCAGCCACCACTTTACTGTAGTGAGGAGTTTCTTTTCTAACCCCACTGGGCTAGGCTAACACCCCTGAAACCCAGTCTGAGCTTCTCTAGCTCCTGGTAACTCAGGTCCCTTCTTTCCTGCCCCAGCTAACTCACACGGTTGAGGTGTTTAGGTCCCCTCTGTGCCTCTCCTCCTCACTCCCACTCCCCATCTCCCCAGCCTGCCCTGATTTCTCTAAAAGACCCAATGCTCCAAGTCACATCCTTTTGAACCCTTGGCCCCAGCTTCATCTATGCCAGTTCTCCCACTTCTATTCTTTGGGAGGACCATAGAGTGCTTGTGAAAAGCCAGCAGTGGTGGAGTCCTTGCAAGAAGCCACATCAGATACCAAACCCAGTACTTGTCCCACCATTCAAAAGGGCCAGGTCGGGGCCTGACAGGCACCACCTGAGGCCCAGGTTCAATTATAGGGTCCTCTAGTTCCCATAAGCACAGAGCTGGGAGGGTTTCTTAACAACAATGGCTGAGCACCATCTTCAAAAAAAAAAAAAGCAAAGGGCCAGGTCTTCAGTGGTTTGATGAGCCCTGGAAACATCTCTTCAACCCTGAGTCCAGAAGAAGCCTTTGTGGATTCTTTTTGTTTTTGTTTTTGTTTTTTGTTTTGTTTTGTTTTTGTTTTTGTTTTTTTGGTTTTTGGGTCCTGGCTCTATGCTTAGATGGGATGTTGGCATTCGAACCACCATCCTTCTGCATGCAAGGCAAGCACCCTACCTCCATGCTATCTCTCTGGCCCCCTTTGTGGATTCTTGAGTGGTGAGGCTCACTTCTGCATGCAGCCCTATAACACTTGGTGTGTCTGACACATGTTCTGTGATTGAGGGCTGCATATTCCATTGCTCTGGGCTCGGGGGAGCTGGCATGGTGCCTGGCATCAGAGAGAGAGGGGCTCCCTGGGGAAGCCCTTCTGCTGAATGAATGGATGGATGGATGGGAAATATCCTTGTGTCTATTCCAAAGGTAGAGTGGTCTCTTCTCTTCCAATCCCCCCCCCCCCTGCCTGCCTGCCTGCAGCTCTCCACCCAGACCGGGAGGAGTGGAGAAGGATCACAAAAAGACATTTCTGCCGACTGAATTAGAAATGACAGGCTCATTCCAGGAGTCCTTGCATGGCCATCTCGATGCGAGGAGGGTGGCTGGCTGGCAGGTGCAGACCGATAAAGCTAGCCCGAGTTGGTATAAGCCATTTATTCTGCTGAAAGAACTCCAGCTAATCTTTTGCAAGCAGTCTGGTCGGATTCTTGTTTCTAATACAGATACTATCGGGCTCTGAGATGTGATAAGCTCCCCGGGGTTTCTACGAGACTCTGAACACTGCCAGGAACTCAGAACCTGTCCCCCGAGCTCCAGAGACTCCCTCTCAATTGCTCCAGAAACAGCAGCTCCACTGCAGGGGAGTCAGCTCCTGCATGTTGGATGATTTTGTATATTGGGGAGCAAGGAGGTGGGGGTCCCTCAGCCCTGCCCATCCTACCCCTGATCTTCAGACCTTTAGATCTCAGCCCAGACCTTCAGCCCAGTCACCATCTTCTTCCCTAGCTACTGAAGTCTTCACTTATTTATTACTACTACTTATTATTATTATTATTTTGGTTTTTGGGCCACACCCAGTGGCACTTAGGGGTTAACTCTGGCTCTGTGCTCAGAAATCGTTCCTGGCAAGCTCAGGAGACCATATGGGAGGCTTGAAATCGAACCTGGTTCATTCTGGGTGGGCCTGGTGTAAGGTAAATGCCCTACTCTCAGGCCCATATTATTATTATTATTATTATTATTATTATTATTATTATTATTTGTTTTGGATCATACCTGGAGATGTTCAGGGGTCACTTCTGACCCTGTGCTCAGGGATCACTCCTGGCAGTGTTAGGTGAACCAGATGGATTGCCAAGAATTCAATCTGGGTAAGCCTCCTGAAGGCAAGTGCCCTACCCACTGTACTATCCCTCCCCACAAAGTCTTTCTAATGTCAAGACTTGGCTGGGGCTGGAGAGATAGCATGGCGGTAAGGCGTTTGCCTTTCATGCAGAAGGTCAGTGGTTCAAATCCTGGCATCTTATATGGTCCCCCGTGCCTGCCAGGGGTGATTTCTGAGCATAGATCCAGGAGTAACCCCTGAGTGCTGCCGGGTGTGACCTAAAAACCAAAAAAAAAAAAAAAAAGACTTGGGTAACTGGAAATCATTTCTGATCTTTCATCCCATCCACTGAGCTAACTCAGTGCTTCTCCCTCCCCAGTTTATTAGACTGAATGGGTGTCTAGGAGCAGAGTTGCAGGGACACCATGGGATGTCATCTCTTTCTCTGATGTGCTTATGGTCCTGCATGGAAACTGGGAATGGGGCTTGAAAGATATACCTTGGGGTATGCTGTCTATGGACCCCCACAGGCAGAGCAGCTGCCACGGTCTTCTCAGCCTCTCTCTGTGCCCCCCCCCTTCATCCGGGCCTCTCTTGTCTCGGTCCTACAAATCATCTCCATGGTAGAGGCTATCCAGGTGGCTGGGAGGGTGAGTGCTGCTGCTTTTATCTACTTGGTGTCAGTCACAGCTGACACTCAGGTTGTGACTGTTCCCAAAAATCTCTTGATCTATAATCCTTAAACAAGCTTTCATTCCACTTTCTCTCTTTCCTCTTGACCTAGGGCTGGAGTGATATCACACAGTGAGGAAGGCTTTTGTCTTGTATGCAGCCAACCCCAGGCTCAATCCCCAGCACCTCATATAGTCCTGTGAGCACAATTAGTGGTCACTCCTGAGTATCAGCCAAGAATAATCTCTGAGTACCACAGTGTATGTTTCAAATACTCCTACCCCCACATAAAAAGAAATCCTTGGTGTATCCCATAGTGGACCTCAGAACTCCAACGAGAAGGAACCTTCATTGTATTCCCCTATTCCCTTTCTCTGTCACTCCAGCTGTCAAAGGAAATCTCCCCCCCCCCTAAAAAAAAAGACTCAGTGGCTGACAAGCTCCCTTTTGCAGTGGAGCTTAGCATGGACTTGTATAGGAATCCCCCACAACTTTTTCATACAGAGCTCCCGAGTCTGCATGATTTTGTGGGGATGATGGATCCAGCACCAGTCTCTGTAAACCCGGTTGCCCCCAGACTGTCAGGTCTCCATGAGTTTTTCCTAATGTCCTCTCCCTGCCTTTCCCACCAGCATCTTCTCTGTGCCTTTGACACATCCGTGATCCCAACAATCACAGTTGTGCTGAGGATCCCTTCTCGAGGGAGAAGGATGAACATTGCTTCATTGTTTTCAGTGCTCTGATGGCTTGCAAAGAGTTGTGGCTATTTGGGCTTGGGGGTCAGGCTGGCACTGGCAGCAGCTTTTCATCTGGGCTGGGTCTCTTCCCTCCAGCCTTGTTAGCTTATCTCCATGCCCCTAAGCCGGTGCCACAAGCCCTTTACACCCCTTAATCCCCTACTGACTTATCTCCTCTCTCATTCTCTCCTTTTCCTCTCAACTCTTCCATTGTCCTGTCTTGTTTGGGAGCAGGAGGGCAGGAGAAGGATGACAGTGACAACAGTCTGCATGGAGGCTTCTTCCTCCTCCCTTCCTTCTTTCCTTATCCCCCCTGTGCCTTTCTCCCAGTCCTCCTTTAGAGTTCAGTTTCACCTTCTTTTCTTGGATCTCCCTCTTTCTGTGTGTGCACTGAAGGGATTTTTATGGTGGTTCCTGGACCACCATTGCTCTTGGTCCCATCTACCCCTGTGCTTGGGTGTAGGACTTGGTCTGTGTCTTACGGTCCTGCCCTCTCCTGGTGAGTGCCCAGAGTGCTCAGCCTGCTGCTGGCCCTCCATCCTGTATGCTCAGGATTAGGGGATACAGAGCTGATGGTCCAGAACTCTTCCTGGCATTCCCAGATGGCGAGAAAGACACAGTTCAGATGTCACTGGCTTGGCTCTAGTTTACCTCCCTGGCCTGTGTTTTGTCTCTGCCACTGTCTCCACCCAGATTCCAAGACCCAGCACAGAACCCAAACCTAGATAGCTGCTATTGCAATGGGCACCTGATCTTTCTGTGCCTCCCTGTGAGAGAAAGGAAAGGGGCTTAACCAGACCTCCTACTGCCCTAAGTAGGCACTAGAAGGAGGGAAGAGCATGTTTGAGAAAAGCAGAGTTTCTCCATTTGTCTAGAGCCTTCATAGTCTCTGGCCAGAGAGAAATGGGCATGGGGAGAGCTGGCGAGGGTGGTCCTGAGAATCTGAGATGCCGCCCAAGGCAGCTTTTTAACCAAAGCAAGTTAATTGTGATGCTGCCCCCTTCAGCACTGACCCCCCTCCCACCTGCCCTGTCCCCTCTCCCTCCACCAGATAGAATTCTGAGAATTAGAAGCAGCTTCCCAACCCTGCTTGCAGACACCTGCCAGGGACAGGAGTGGAGTAGGATCCCTGAATCTGTAGCTGTCCTCTCTCTTGGGATGGATTCCCAGGCTTTTGCTCTCCCCTCCCTGACACTCCCCAGCTCCCCCAGTCCCAGATGCATATGTGCTCAAGTGCTTTCTGAGCAGGGTTTGTCTCTCTTGTGAAGATTCCCATGTGAACACGCAACATTGTCGGGCTTCCTGTGTCTGTAATGTTGGACCTCAGTCCTCTCCCTTCCTCTTTACTCTTTATTCTTCCTGTTCTCATTTCCCCCTTTCTCCTCCTCCTTTCCATCCTCCCCTCCTTCCTCCCTTCTTCTCCTCCTTCCTTCTTTTCCTCCTCCCACTCTTCTTTCTCTCCTGTCTTTTTTCCTTCTTTTCCTTCCTTCCTTCCTTCCTTCCTCCCTCCCTTCCTCCCTTCCTTCCTCCTTCCCTCCCTCCCTCCCTCCCTCCCTCCCTCCCTCCCTCCCTTCCTTCCTTCCTTCCTTCCTTCCTTCCTTCCTTCCTTCCTTCCTCCTCCTCCCTCCCTCCTCCCTCCCTCCCTGCCTGCCTTCCTTCCTTCCTTCCTTCCTTCCTTCCTTCCTTCCTTCCTTCCTTCCTTCCTTCCTTCCTTCCTTCCTTCCTTCCTTCCTTCCTGCCTTCCTCCTGCCTTCCTTCTTTCCTTCCTTATTTTCTTCCTTCCTCCCTTCTTTCCACTTCCTTTCTTTCCCACTTTCCTCCCTCTCTCCCACACTCCCTTGGTTGCTTTCTTCCCTCCCTCCCCTTTCTCCCCTCCTTTCCTCCCTCCCTTCCTTCCTTCCTTTGCTCTTTCCCTCCTTTTTTCTTCTCCTTTCTTTAATCCTGTGCTAGTTAAAGCTAACAATGAGTAGCCCCACATTATACATCGCTTTCTACCATTGACTCGAATTTCCCCAGAGATCCCCTGAAATCTTCTGGTCACAGCAAGGTTTTCAGAGCTTAGGCAGAAGTTTCCTCAGGCTCCTGGTTACCAGACAGTAAGTCGTGTTCCCCCAGGGCCCTTTGTGGTACTTGCTCTCAACCTCTATGACCTCTGTGAAGGAGGGAGTGTCCCTAAAGACCTCAATGAACTCCAGCAGGAAATTGTTTAATGATGCATCCCTCTGACTTGTGGTTTGTGGTCTAGATTGTAAAACGATGACCTTGAATGAGTTAAAAACCCATGTTTATCAAATCTTTGGTTTTTTCTTATTTCCTGCCCAGCAGTCTCTTTAGATAATTTTCACAAGAGAATTTAATACTGCAAAGAGATGATCAGGGGATGAGCTAACTGGATATAGATCTGGGCTTTAGGCTTAAAGGAGTTGGGTGGCAACTCTGGCCTTGTTGAGAATGTTCACCATAAGTGAAATTCAGCCAAAGAGCTCAGCTGTGTAGTAACAATTTCTGAGCACAGAAGCATGGGAGGAAGCTTTGAATACATCTGGTGTGACCCCCAAATCAACCAGAAGCTACATAATAAGTCAACTAGCAAAATAAACTAAATCAACATGCTTTTTGAGGCTTTCTCAAGAGGTGCTGAGAGTACCAGGGCATGAGCAAGAAGTACTGGGGATCAGGCCCTGGGCCCTGAATTTGCAGGAGTCAGGGGATTCCTGCTATGCCTCGGCTGGTTTCTGTCCACACCCCCAGTCTTGGATTTTGCAGCCTCTCATTAGTCTCAGTAGTCTGGGTGAGTCTCTGCCTCTTTGTGCGTCAGTCCCCTTCAGAGGGTCTCTAATATCACAGAGCTTCAATTGAGTCAGTCACTTCTGCAATGACTAAATTGTTTTCATAAAAAGTCACATCACGGGGCCAGAGCGGTGGCATAAGCAGTAGGGCATTTGTCTTGCACTCACTGACCTAGGAAGGACCATGGTTCGATCCCCCTGTGTCCCTATGGTCCTCCAAGCCTGGAGCAATTTCTGAGTGCATAGCCAGGAGTAACCCCTGAGCATCACTGGGTTTGGCCCAAAAAGCATAAAAAAAAAAAAGTAAAAGAAAGTTGCACGAGGAGGTTCTGGGCCAGCCTGAAGGTGGGCCATGGTGAACACAGGAAAGAAAAGTGACAGGTCTGAGAACATGGTAGACATCTCTGGTCTCTGGAAAGCTGAGCTGTCTGCAGTCCCATGAGTGATTTCTAGAACCTTCTAAATACTCTAGTATCTCACACAGAGAACTTGAGTGCCTAGACTTGGCAAAGGACAGGCATTACGTCATTTCCCTGGGGACAGGAATCTGGGCATTAAGAATCAAGTCTTTCTTACTGACACCATAGAGATAGAATCCACCGATTCTACCAATGTGCTCAAAGTCCAGCCACACAGACACATTGCGATACTCACCACAGTGTCATGTGCCTTGCCCTGTCACTTTCTATTTGTGTGTTGGGGAAAGGGAGGTCCAGATGAGGCAATACATTGGGAAATGGGTTGGAAGTTCCAGAGCGCCGTCCTGATGAAGGGGATTATTAATCACTCTAATTAAGAGCGGCAACACCACGCTAATAGTCGCTCCCCATTATAGCTTCAATTCGGAGCAATAAACACTTCCGGACGTAGTGCTAAGGACTCAGCAAATATTATCTCATTTAATTCAATTAACGATGACAACCCAGGAGAGATGGTGCGGGATTAATGGACTGTTGTGTGGAGGAGAACAGCAGGCGGGATGCTCTGGCTTTTAGGAACTTGTATATTTTTCTTCCTTTACATGTTGGGGAGCACACAGGGAGAGCAAAAGTCAGGGGTAGGGTTGGAGGGTGGGAACATAGGATGTTCTACAGGGGAGAGGTGGGGATCTGTGTCAACTGAGTTTTCCAGAAAGCTACTAGGCTTTTCCTTTTCCCCATTCCCTTTGTCCTCTCCTCCCTAACCCTAATGTTAAGTGTTAACTTGGGGAAGGAAATAAGCAAATGCCCAGGTTCTGTCAGGTCTAGAAACCCAGGTAAGCTGAATTTTAGTCAAGACAAGAGGATTTTCTCTAGGAGGATGGTTGTATTTCAGACAGATCCAAACTCAAGCTCTTCAACAGAATTCAGCACAGGGACCCCAAAGATAGTACCATTGGTAGGGTGCTTGCCTGGAAAATTGCTGTAACCCTGATTTGATTCTTTTGAATGACATATAGTGTCCCGAGCATCAGCAGGAGTAACTCTTGAATACAGGAATAAGTTCTGAGCACCTCTGAGTGTGGTCCAAATACCTCTCCCCTGACCTCCCCCAAATTAGGGTTCTCTAGAACTGATGGAGCTCTTGAATATTTTTCACTTGTGACCCCCTTTTTTCTTTTTGCACAAGAAATAAAATAAGGATGTGTGTGGTCAGAATCTCCTTAGTTTTACAATGTGGTTGATTTTGGATTAATTTTTCTGTCATGTTCAGAAACCTTTGATTGCTCTCAAATTGTTTTTGCAGCCTTCTCCCTATCCTCATTCAGTGGTAGTACACCTTGGGCATGTGGCCCATTGTTCTAAGAAGATAAGTTCTAGAAAGATAACAAACACATATACAAACCAGACCCAGAGAGGGGAAGGGCCATTGGGGTCAGTGAATAAGACAGAGACAAATGGACACAGGAGGGTTAATTTGCCTCATCGACACACTCAGAGCCATCTTGTCTTGCTGTATCACACTATATTTCGTTTCCATTAAGAATTTTCCTATAACAATGTCAGGAGGGGAAGATGGAAAGGGATTGCATTGCCGACTTGGGGATCGGAGTTGCACATTCACAACTGAGTAGAATGTTGGCGGGACTCATCATTTGTGCCCTTGTGGCAGGGATCGATGGGACAGGGATTATAATAATGGTCCTAATCCTAGCAATAATATCAAGAACAGCAGCTGCAGCAATAACTAGTCATAATTGGGGTAGAGTGTAGAGGTACAGGAGAAAGGTGCATACTTGCCCAGAAGGATGGGGACCAGGGAGGAGGCGGGAGAAGGATGGGGATTTAGGAGAAGATAGGTGTCTTTTTGGGTCACCAAGGCTGATCTAGGAGGGAAACCAGCCACCTTCACAGCCAGGCCAGCATGATTTAATAACCAAGAAAACAATGCCAGCATGTTCTTCTGCCTCCCCTGAGCCAGGCATTGTGGAGGGAGTTTGGTCAACAGTAAAGCAAGGCACCACATAAACCCCAACACCCCAGATAGTCTGCACCCCAATGAGGGAGGATGGAAGCCAAGTGCAGTGGGTACACTGGGAAGTGCCCCTGCCATGAAAATGGCACATACAAAGGGGTTCAAGGATGCTGGCCTCTACTGTCTTACATGCTCTCTCTCTTGTTTGGCCACATCCTAGTCTTTCTACAGGCTTTCAGCTGTGGGTGAGGTTGATTTCAAGATGCTCAGGAAGGACATGTGGGGGAATTTGTAGAATTACCTTAGTCACCAGCAGGCAAAGGTTGCCATGGAAACCCTTCATCCCTTCCCAGACCTGCAACCTGTCCTCTCTCCCTGGATGCTCATTTCCTCTTCAACCTCCTGTTACCTAGGGCTGGGGTTAACCAGAGAGACCAGATCAAGGCCAGATGCAACTGAAGTCTGTTAGCCTTCATTTTTAGGGTCACATCCAGCGGCATTCTGGTGTCACTCTTGGCTCTGTGCTCAGGAATTACTCCTGGGGTGCTCATGGGAACAGATGGATGTCAAGGTTGAACTCAGGTCGGTTGCATGAAAGGCAAATGCCCTACACACTATGCTATTGCCCCAGCCTTTCTGTCTGCCTTTTCATGCAAACCCTCCTTCCTGCCTCTGTCTTCCTTCTCATCTAATCTCTCAGAGCTGCTTTTCTGTTTCAGTTCAAGTCCTAATAGTTCCCTTTTCCACACCTGCCCTATCTCTCCTGTGCAAGGAGCAAGCACAAAGTCCTCATTCTGATGCCAGCCCTCCTTTTCGTAAGTACAGCTGTGCAGACATAGTCAATTCCTATTAGTTCCTAGTCTCATCTCAGTCACCACTGGTGTCTTGCTTCCCTGGTATTCTGGGATACCACTGGGCATTCAGAGATGATAGGGCAGAGGAGCAAAGGATGTAAAAGTATGGAAAGTTCCTACTTCTGCATTCAGGTGTTCCCTCCCCACACCCTGCTTTAGTTGTCAAAGAGACCAACTGAAGGTCGAATCCTTCTTTCTCAGAGGCAAAATCTTCTAGGTTGTAACTCCTGAGACCTTAATCCTAGCCAGTCTTAGCTGATTCACTCAGTGACTACATTCTATTTCTGATTTCCGAGATGTGTACAGAGATCAACTATCCTGCTCTGTCCTCCTCTGATTTTCTGGAGCGTGTGTTTTTCACTCCTGGGCTGCTTTGCTGGATAATTTGTACAAAAGAGAAAGAGTATAAAAGCTCTGTTCTTTCCCGTCACTGCTCAGGTGAACGAGACCACATTCTCCCCTGTGTCCAGGCCATATTCAATTTTGTTGATGCTACAAATTTGGTCTTCTCTGTCCAATGGGGTCATTTTCTGCGAGAAACAAGATTTCTGCTTTTCTAATGAAGAACCCCATGGTTGGAGATGTGGGTGGGCCGGTCAAAGACCTCAAAGCCCTACCTAGGTCTCCCTAGGCAGCCTGTCTCACAGCTCTCTTTCAGGAGTGTTAGTGAGGGGCTGCCTTGGAAGCAGTAGCAATAGCAGCAGAGGCAGCAGAGGTGGGATTTCTGGTCGGGAGGGGAGCCTTGCTGTTGGGCACACACATGAAACAGAAGCACCAAATAATAAAGGGCCCCAGACCCTGCAGTTAGGTTGGGTGCAACTTAGGCTTCCTGCCTCTGCACTCCAGAGACATCTGTGAAGACATCTGGCTCCCTCATCAGCTCACACCTTGCTGCAAAGTCAGTTTCTGTTTTTTTTTGGGGGGGGGGGACTGCTCAAGTGCAGGAGGTCCCCAAGTGACTGGTGTTTGCAATCAGTTGGGCTTGGGGTTCAATGTCAGAGCCTCAGGATGTGGTGTTGCTCTGGCCCTGGGGTGCCAGGTATACCCAGGGGATGTGCAGGGATGGTGCCAGGAATTGAGCCCAGGCCAGGTGCTTGCCAGGCACATGCCCTAATGCTTGTGCCATCTACCAGCCCCCTCCCCAAGAAGTCAATATTTCAAGAGCTTCTCAGAAGTGGTGGTTGTTATTTATCTCTCTACCAAGTCCCTGAACTCACATCATTTGTCATCTCTTGTTTTTTCTTCCCCTTTGGTTGCAGGTTGCTAGTGAATGGACTCAGGACCTCATCCATGCAAGCTGGAAGCCCAGTCATTAAGCATCGTGCTTGCTGCAAACCTGTCCCACCCCATTTCACTTGCTTTCAGTAACCTGCAAGAAACTAGGCTCATCCAGCCTCCTGTGTCCTATGACTTGAGTTTCTGTAGGCTCTGATGCTGCCCATCGCTATCTCCCCACTTGTGGCACTGGACCTAGGGTGCCTGCTTCACTGAGATGGAAACCTGGAACCCCTCCCCCAAACCCTCTATTTTTAAGAGCTCTCTGAAAAGTGTGTGTTTGTAAAATAGCACCAAATGGTTATTACCATCTCCCCCTGCTCCCTTTCCATCTTCCCAAACAGGTGCAGAGATTAGTGGTAATTTAGAAAGCAGGATTGCCTCGGTGTCAATTTCTCCTAACGAGCAAAAACCCTTGTGTAATTGCTCTGTATAGAAGAAGGCAACAATGCATTTTTCCTTGGCTGCAGACTGGCTTTCCAAGACCAAAAAGGTGAACGAAAAGGCGATGTTTCCTTTTCTCTCTCTGCCTTCCACCCGCCCTTTGGAAGACGCAAGGCAAAGAAGGCATGGGCAGGTGACAATATTGCTAGATTCTTTTTTTTTTTTTTGGCCACACCCATTTGATGCTCAGGGGTACTCCTGGCTATGCGCTCAGAAATCGCCTCTGGCTTGGGGGACCATATGGGACCCCGGGGGATCGAACCGCTGTCCATTCCTTGGCTAGTGCTTGCAAGGCAGACACCTTACCTCTAGCACCACCTCACCGGCCCCAATATTGCTAGATTCTAACAGGCAGAGTGACAGGACATCTTGGGAAGGGGACGAGTTGGAGAGCTCCTGTTTTTTTTTTTTCCCCACAATGTAGCAACATCTGTTTTTTTGGGCCAAACCCTTTTGATGCTCAGGGGTTACTCCTGGCTAAGCACTCAGAAATCACCCCTGGCTTGGGGGGACCATATGGGACGCTGGGGGATCGAACTGTGGTCCTTCCTTGGCTAGCGCTTGCAAGGCAGACACCTTACGTCTAGCACCACCTCTGTATCAACATCTGGACTGGAGTGTGGTTCGAGATTCTACCTGGACTCACAATGGACCAGTGAGGTCCCCACTAGCGGTGATTCTTATCTGGAACTCTGGCCATCTACCTCAGCTCCCTTGCCTTGGGGATATTATCCTTGGGGATAATAATGGCAGCATTGCTCCAGGGGATGGAATGACAGCTCTGCATGGCCCTCTCCTTTCACAGGCATGCTTGGACACCAGGTCACCTTCCTCTGTCTATGTGCAGGCCACTTTGTGAGAACTGATGGGCAGGGATATCGCCAATTTCTGTCTTTCTAACACCTTCTCTGAGGCCCCTCCATGAATGTGAGCATCACCATTGTTAATATGTATTGTCCTGTCACAAATAAATCCCAAGTGCCTTCCATGGTACCTGGCACATAGAAGATGCTCAAGGAGGGTTGAACTGAAGCAGAATAGAAAGAGGCAGAAGCAGAAAACAAGAGGAGGGACCTCTCCATGGTTCATCCATGGAGCTGGGCAACCATGATGAGGTCGTAAATCACAAAGAAAAGACAAGAACAGAGCAATGGAGCAAGTCTAAGCAGGTCACTTGAGCACGAATGAACCGAGTTCCAGAAACATTATGAGTAAACACGCATGTTAGAGACCCTTGTGTATGTTAGCTAAAGTGTTTCCCAAGTTCTCCCGCTTGAACTGTGTTCAAGGCTCCATCTGATCCCTTTGTGGCAGTAGCCAGCTAAAACCAGGTAGTTTCCCTCTTACTTCTTGGGTGCTGCCTATTTCTGGGCCAGATTCCCACAGAATGAGGGGGACAGCCAGCTGCCCAGCTGCCCAGAACCCAGCCACAGCTTGCTAAGGAGCAAACTCAGGATTGCTTTGAAAGCAAAGCGTCTTCATGCTGAACCAAGTGTCTACTGCCTTTGCATCCTGAAGCCTGATGGGAAATACATTGCCTCGGCACTGTCCCAGCCCCCAAATAAGGCCTCAACCCCCTCTCATAGGGTGAGATCAGACTGGAAGGTGGGAGCCTGGATTTGTCCCCATCTATATGAAACTCAATCAAGGGACCAACATAGCAAAGTGCTTCAGGCTCTCCCTCTGCAAATCCAGGAAAAACAAAACAAAACAAAACAGAACTTAGGGGCTTGGAGAGAGCACAGGATTTAAGAGCGACCCTGGTCTGATTCCTGGTGCCATATAAGCCCCGAGCATCACCAATTATTGCTCTGGAGGTCCCTGAGCACTGAACAGGTGGCCTGTCTGGTCCCAGAACTTGCAGGGTCTGTGCTCTCCCAGTATCACTGGGAATGGCTCTGGCTTCCTGCAGAAGGCAGCTGCTTCACAGAGCTGCTGGGAGAAGGAAGAAATTGCTTTGGTGCAACCAGGCTCATGACTGGTGCCCACAAGTGTCCTTTGTGATTTTTCTTGCTACTTATTTGGACCTTCAGAGTGTGTGTGTGTGTGTGTGTGTGTGTGTGTGTGTGTGTGTGTGTGTGTGTGTGTGTGTAAACTCCTGGAGGGGGCAGGACCCCTCTTAGGTCTGCAGAACCCCACCTAATTCATCCTTGGGGCTCAGTCAAAGTAAGTTAAGGACTGAGTTAACACACACATGCCTTTTCTTTCCTGCATTTGATAGACACAGGCCCCAACCGCCACTTCTTCCAGGAGGAACTTGTATGTAGATTTTTAAATTTTTTTGGGGGGTCACACCCGGCAGTGCTTAGGGATTACTCCTGGCTCTACTCTCAGAAATCGCTCCTGGCAGGCTTGGGGGGACCATATGGGATGCCAGGATTCGAACCCCCGTCCTTCTGCATGCAAGGCAAACTCCTTACCTCCATGCTATCTCTCCGGCCCCTTGTATGTTGATTTTTGATGGGGGAGTCCTACCCAGTAGTGTGCGCGCGCATTCGTGTGTAGGCTCTATACTTAACTTGGCTTTTAGCCAGTTAGTTCTGTGCTCTGACTGGTGCATTGGTGCAGGAGGTAATGCAGAACTGAGGGTCAAACTCAGGGCCTCTTGCTTGCTGGATACATGCTACATATTTTTTGGGGTGCTCTCTCACTCTCTCCTGCCTGGTTTTATCTCTTACTATTTGTGTTTTCCTCACTGAGAGCCCTTCCCTGGCCTCCTGGGCATTGCTGCCTCCAGCTTACCATGCAACTGGAGTGCATATGCCTGTGTTCAGTTTGGGTAAAACTTAGAGGAGAAACTTAATTTTTTTGTGTGGTATTTGGGCATTACTTGCCCATGCTCAGGGCCTCAGTAGCTGCTCTTATCTGTGCTGCTTAATTGTCTGAGCATTTCCAGGAATGACTTCTGGATCCCTGGTTTCCACTTCTTGGGGAAAAAAAATTCAGAAAACAAGAAGGGTTTAGAGAGACAGTGCAGCAGGTAAGGTGCTTGCCTTGCACACGGCTGGCCGAGTTTCAATTCCCAGCAGCCTGTAAGGCCCCTCCAGGAGTGCTCCCTGAGTACAGAGCCAGGAGTAAGCCCAGAGCAATGTCAGGTGCAGCCCCCCTTCCCCCAAAATAAAAGAAAGCAAAATGATTTATGATTTCATCAATGCCATTCAAAAGGCAAAGCACATTTCCCAGCGTGTGGGGGAGGGTGGCATTAAAGGTGAGGGGGGCATTGAGGCAGCCCCTCGCCCCACTCTGCTCCAGACCTTCAGGCCAGCGAGCACAGGGGAATCATCATTGGGGATTTTTCTTTTAATCAGCAGAGTGTGGCACCATTTCACATGCCAGCTGTTTAAGTGTGTACCTAGTTACAGTTGGCTGCCCTGGATGATTGGTGCAGGGGCCTCGTTCCCCATGTCCCCAGTCAGTCTGGAAGGGGAGAAGAGGCCTGAGTAATTGTTTCTTACCTTCAGACTACCTGCAGACCTGCAGGCCAAAATCCCTCCTGAGATGGGGAGAGAGAAGCTGCCAGCACTACAGCCAGGCAGGAGAAAGTAGAAAAGCTGGAAGAAGGGGACGGAGGTGTGCTGGAGTAGGTCAGGACCATTAAGGAGGACATATCACTAACAGGATGGCAGGCTGAGGTCCAAGGAGGTTGAAGGTGGCTGAATGCTCCTGGATCCTTGGGGCCAGAGTGACAGTACAATGGTTGGGGTTTGCCTTGTACATGGCCAACCTGGATTCAATCCTTGGCATCCCATATAGTTCCCCAAGCCCCTCCAGCTTTTCACATGCTTTAACTTATTCCATCTTCCTTCCACCCTCGTGGGGAGGCCAGAGGAGAAACTGAGGCTCTAAGATGAGTCATATGTGCCTGGCTGTGCCCTCTGACTCTAGCTCCTACACTGACCTCTCATGACCTTACAAGGATCCCTGATACACAACTCCATGCAAATACTGGGGTCCAGTTTGTGGTGATGTCCCAGAATTTAGAGACCCTGCTGGAAACTGACATTAAAAAAAAAGGCAACCAAAAAAAAAGCAACCACAGGTAGAATTTATTTTATTTTAGAGTTTTGATTTGGGGGTGGGGCCATACCTGGTAGTGCTCAGGACTTCCTCTTGGTTGTGCTCAGGGATGACTCTGAGCATTGGGGAACCATTTAGAATGCCAGGGACCAAACTGAGGTTGACCTGTTGTAAAGCAAACCCCAATTCATTGTGCTATCTCTCCAGCCCCTCACTAACATTATCATCTGGATGATCCTGTGCCAGCCCAGAGCCTTGTTGAGCCATTACAACTTTCCTTGCATTTATTCCTTGAGGTAACATTAAGATGTAGAAACTTGGATGTGCCTGGTCATCACCTGGGGAAACTGAGGCTCAGGGAGGTGAAGCCTTGTCTTCAGAGGTTGAGCTAAAATTTGAACTCAGGTTAATGCAACTCAAGATCCCAGGAATGAAGGGCCCTGGGTAGGTGTGTCTGGAATGATCACTTGGGAAGGGGCCACAGTGAGCTGGACCAGAAGGGGAGAAGGCAGTAAGGGACACCAGAAAGGGATATAGGTGGGACTTGGGGGTGAGAGGCCAGAGGGGGTTGAGGGAGCTCAGACTCTAATGGGAATAGGAGACAAACTGGGGGATCAGCAGGACAGGGGCCCCTGGTGACCTCCCAGGGACATGGGCAGGACCTTCTGCTACTTGTCAGCCATAAGTCTCTTTTCCCTGACTCTGTCCCTTCTTCCTTAGTGTTGGTCCTTTTCATGGATCCCATGAGACCCTCAGGACTCTTTCCAGGCATTCTTGCAGCCTTGGCCTCCTACTTACGTCTTACAGGATCCAGCACAGCCTCAGCCTGGGCTGAGAATGTGCCCCTCATTTTTTCACCTGACTTTTTTTCTATTTCTCTTCAAATGCCAGGTCAGGTATCTCTTTTCCAGGCAGCCTTCCCAGAATACACCCACTAGTCTATTCAGTGCCACCACCTCTGAGTGTTCCCATTCTCACCAGCAGCTTATCTCTCTCTGAAGGGCCCCTCTGCAGGCATCAGCTTCGGTGTGGCTGGTCTGCCCCATACTGCTCCTGCCTTCCCAGTGACCAGCCCAGACCAAATGTGCAGTGAGAAATGAACTAATGAGCAAATATGTGATGGGCTCCAAGGCACTTCTCAGCCAAGCATGGCTCTACCCTCAGAGGCCAGGGCCTGTGTTTGTCTCAGGAGCCTTGTCATTTTTTTGTCCTGACTCTGGGGAGTAGGCACTGTGACTTGGGGGTGGGTGGGTAACATCCAGAGACACCCAGGGGCTACTCCTTACTTTATGCTCAGAAATCACTCCTGGCCATCTCGGGGATCATATGGGATGCTGGGAATCGAACCAGAGTCTATCCTGTATTTGGCGCATGCAAGGCAAATGCCCTACTGCTGTGCTATCGCTCCGGCCACCAGGCACTGTGACTTTTAATAATTTGTTTATTCTTGTTATGCAGCAGAATTTATTGTGGTGGGTAAGATGTGTAGGTGAGCAGGAACTGGGGGCAACTCTGAGGTTCTCAGGGGTGCAGTGTCCTCCTCATTTGTTTTTAGAGATCTGCAGTTTGGATTCTGGACACAGTTGCCCCCACAGCCATCTGGGATGAGCCTCTCTCAGCCCCCATCTATGTCTTCAAGCTCATCTGCATTCAACTTGGTGTGGCTCTTCTGGTGTCTAAGAGACTTGAACTTGGCCCAGCAGAGAGCCTTAACCACAATTTCCTTGAGATTCAGGCTAGTATGGAGCAGAGAAGAAGATAGTCTCCAGGGTCTTTTACTGCAGCTCCTCAGATCCCAGGCTGCTGCTCCCTGTAGCCACTGCCAACCAGGTCCCATGTGGCTGTGGCCTTAAGTGGCAGGCAGGGACCTGATTCAACATCCTGCCATATCTTTTCTCTGCTCTTACCCTCTTGCCCCAAATAAAAATTCTTTGGAATGAAAATGCCTTTAGTGCCAGGGGAAACCTGTCTGTGACAGGAGATGAAATAGCAGAAAAAAAATCTTGCTCCCTGGCCTTGGAGAGCTATCTACTTTGACAAAACCCACAGGCATCATCTAGGAGACACCCCTGTCAAACAGAATAGGACAGGAACACAGGTGTCTCTAACTCACTGAACTACTTACCCTTAAAAACCCAGCTAAAATGTCACCTTCTCCAGGCAGCCTTACTGGATGCCTTAACCCCTTCTCTCTGCTGCTGCAGGTTCATTCATGATCCTATATAATTAGTTGGGTATGTAACTGGGTGGTTGCCTTTTTTCTGTAAAATTTAGAGAATAATGAGGGTTACTAAACATCCAGAGACTAGGTGTGATATGAAGCGGATAGTGGGGTCTTCTCCTCTTCTGGAACCAGGGGATACCTGTGTGAAGGCCAGCCCTAGTGCTGACGACCTGATTCAGAGGAGAAGGGGGCTGTTCTGGGCCATCAGGCTTCTGTTATTGAACTTGCTGCCAAGCCAGAGAGCAAGATGTTCCCAGCAAGCACATCACCGAATCAATGGACCAGCTATGAATTAAAAAGGAAGGGAGTGGGGAGAGAGAAAGAGAGAGAAAGAGAGAGAGTAAGAGAGAGATACAAAATACACAATACACAGAGACAGAGACAGAGAGATAGGGAGAGACAGAGAGAGACAGGAAGAGACAGAGAGACAGAGACATATGAGAGACACACACACAGAGAGGTTGGCTATTCCAATCCACTTTTTATTTTCCTTCCAGTTGCTCTGGGAGTCTCAGATGGAACATTTCTTTATGTTTTTTTTTTTTTTTTTTTTGGTTTTTGGGCCATACTGGGTGATGCTCAGGGGTTATTCCTGTCTACAGGTGTTTAGAAGGTTGACAATGCCCCCTCCCCCCCTCTATCCCCCTTCCTCCATTTTCAGTGGCTCTAACATCCTTTTTGTTTTGTTTTTCTTTTTTTTTTTTTTGGGCCACACCCAGTGACACTCAGGGGTTACTCCTGGCTATTTGCTCAGAAATCGCTCCTGGCTGGGGGGGACCATATGGGACTCCAGGGATTGAACAGAGGTCTGTTCTGGATCAGCTGCATTTAAGAAACACCCTATTACTGAGCTATCGCTCTGGGCCAGATGGAACATTTCTTTGGCTGAAATTTCCCATCTTTCTGCCTGCTCCTTCATTCCCATTTCTGGAGAGTAAGAGAGAGTCAGTAAGAGAAAGAAAGGAGACCAGAGGGATGGGAGAGGTGGGGCTGCTAGAAGTACAGAGGTCCTGGACTTTGAGGCCATGCAAACCTGGGCTCAAAATTTTCCCTTTGTCCCTTAATAATCTTGTCTCTCTGAGCTCACTTTCCCTACCAGGAGGATTCAGATTTCTGAACAGCTGGAATCTTATTTTCTGTAGGGAGGAGATGGGTTTGGGTTTGGATTATACCGGGTAGTGATCAAGAAATACTCCTGGCTCTGTGCTCAGGTGCATATGTGGTGCTGGAATGAAACTGGGGTCGGTTGCTTATAAGTCAAGTGCTTTAAACCCTGTGTTATCTTTCTGGTTGGAAAATCCATAGTTCTAAACGGCCTTCCATGCCCCACATGTCCATGCTAGTTCTATGACTTGGTGGGTCAAAAGTTGCCTCTCCCTGTACTTTCTGGCTCTTAGCACTCAACCTATTTCTCTTGATGTTTTTTGTTTTTATGTTTTGAGGCCACATCCAGCAATCTCAGGGTTTACTCCTGGCTCATACTTAGAAATTACTCTTGGTGGTGCTTGGGGGACCATATGAGGTGCCAGGAATCGAAGCTGTGTTGTCCACATGCAAGAGAAGTGACCTACCCACTGTCCTATCACTCCAGACCCAGCCTCTCAATTTCAACAGTCACACCTTCCCCAGAAACAGAGGCCCCATCACCAATCACTCAGCCATCCAAGTTCTCTGTGTCAGAAGAGGAAACAGACCTGGGAAGGAGCAGCGTCCTGGAGAGGGGCACAGACACTGACCTCTGCCTCCTACAGCCTGTTGGTACTTCTCTTTTTGTGATAATAATGACAGCAGCTGCCATTTGTTAAGTGCGTACTAATGTGCTAGGCACTGAATTTCTTTTTTATTAACTAATTTTCTTTTTTTATTTAAACAACTTTATTACATACATGATTGTGTTTGGGTTTCAGTCATGTAAAGAACACCACCCATCATCACCAGTGCAACATTCCCATCACCAATGTCCCAAATCTCCCTCCTCCCCACCCAACCCCCACCTGTACTCTAGACAGGCTTTCTATTTCCCTCGTACATTCTCA
Source organism: Suncus etruscus (assembly GCF_024139225.1). Lineage (NCBI taxonomy): Eukaryota > Metazoa > Chordata > Mammalia > Eulipotyphla > Soricidae > Suncus > Suncus etruscus. The sequence continues at coordinate 30,854,688 of NC_064862.1, forward strand.
TTATTAGGATAGTTCACACTGAATTTTAACACCTTTTCAGGCAAACCCCCACAAAAACCACACAAGGCAGCCTGGATCAGTGGAGCCTCATTAACACAGAGAATTCTACTCTTTGAAAGACAGTGAAAGCACAAAGACATGCTACCGATGGGGAGAAACGCTTTGCAAATCTCATCCTGCATCAAGACATGATTCTGAAGGGTCCCTGGTAGGCAAGTGAGCAGGTTTTTCATAGTGAGTGAAATCAGTGAACAGAGGTAACACCCCAAGCACCAACACTGACAACTGACCTCATTAGTAGCTATGGAAAGGTATATGGAAGGTATATTGGCAGGAGATATACTTATTCATAGGCCTGGCCAAAAGTCTTATGGGTAGAGCCAGGTGGCAGGAAATGTGGGGCAGAGAAAGGCAGAGAAAGAGGATCTGAAACTTTCTAGGCCCTGGTGGGGCAGACAGTATCTTTAAAGTTATATCTACAGACTGAGCCTCAGAAGCTTGATTCTTTTTTGTTTTGTTTTTGTTTTTATTATTTATTTATGTTTGTTTTTTGTGGCCACACCCAGTGATGCTTAGGAATAACTCCTGGCTATGTGCTCAGAAATCACTCCTGGCTTGGAGGACCATATGGGATGCCGGGGAATCGAACTGCAGTATGTCCTAGGTCAGCCACGTACACGGCAAACGCCTTGTACCACTTGGGCCACCGCTCTGGCCCTATCTTATTTTTTTTTTTTGAAGTAAAAACAGTGTTTATTTGTTAGTACTGAGGAAGAGGAAGGAGAGAAAAAGTAATGAGTAAAGTGCTCAAGAGAGAGCAGTGGCTTCTCTAAAGGTGGAGAAAAAGTAGGAAAAGTCCAGCAAGAAAGTATGAAAGTCACAATTTAAGAGGGGAGTTGCAGGTGACATGTGCCTAAGCATCAGGAACCCAAGCAACATATGTGCCAGTAGCCTGATTTGTAAGAAGAGTATATACCTGGATAAGTGGGTTCTACACATGGAAGTTCTAGGAATGAAATCAAACTTTCTGCTCTGCGCCGGGGAGGCCCTGGGGACAGGAAGGAATGCTTTGATTTCTCTGTTGTCTCTCCCATTCTAGAGCATGGGACTCCGCAGATTTTTGGGGGAGGGTGGTGGCATTGGGGGTTCATCCAGTGATGGTCAAGTTGGCACAGGGTGGTGACGTTACCTACTTGCCCTGTGATCTGGGGTCCTGCCGCAAATGCCAGAGAGACCACATGGAGGTTTCTATGGGAGTCCATGAGGGCAACCTCTGATGCCTTTAACTGAGATGCAGAAGAAGGCTCAGACATATTGGGGTTAGAGCAAGGGAGGGCTGGAATGCCAACATTAATAACTAATAACAGGGGCCACTTGGCATTTCTGATCTCTGCTACCTGGGGTCCTGATGACTGGGAAGAGAGAGACAGAGAAGGGAAGAGGAGGGAAGAAGAGCGAGGAGAAAGAAAGGAGGGAGATGCTGATAGATGAGAGTAGTTTCTTTTGCTAAACTATTTGGGTCAATGTGCACCCTAACTTCAGACATACTGCCAGAGATCCGTGTTCTATTCTATGGAACATGGCATCTCCCGCTCTTGAATGGCCAACCTGTCCTGTGTCTGCCCTGACCAGACCTAGCCCTTCCCCATCTCATAGCCTGAGTGGATGGCCCAAAGGTCAGGGTAGCTATGATGGAAGATAAAAATCTCTGGTGACAAATTGTGTAGAATTTGGAGCCCTGGATAAAGGGAAGGAGGAGAGATGAGCAGGAATGACATAGGACTGCAAGTCCTTGACTTGCTCCAGTGAACTCACAGCGGTACTGAACCATCACCAAACCAGCAAACATGACAGAGAGTGGGTAGGTCACACGAACAGGTCCTAGAGTTGCCACTGTCAGGGCATTAAAGACCATCTTTGCTCTGTACCAGTCCTCACTCACCTGGAGCCAGGCTCAGCCAGCCCCACTGGCTCCTCACAGCAGAAGCTTCCGTGCTCGCAGTAAGTCCCATTTACTTATTTCCCATCCAGATTGCAAATTGCCATTGGAGATGGTGACAATTTTCCTCAAGCACATCCCTAATCTCTCTTCCTCCACAGGAGGGATGATACATTATCCCCGACATAGCTAAGGCCATCATCATCTCTTTGCTTTTTTTCCTTCTGGTTTTTTGTTTTCCCCACTCCTCTTTCTTCTTTTTCAGTCATCTAATTCTTCTGCCAAGGGTGTTGGGCCAAGGCCACTATCTTATTTATTTAATATCCTCCCTTCTCTGTGTGGCTTGTGTCCTTGAAAATATAAAGAAAGGAAAAAAAAAAGACCCTTCTTCAAATGAGCCAGACCTGGGGCCTAATGGCTTCTGACAGACTGAGTGATCCTGCTGCTCCAAACCATTCTGTGGGAACAGGCCCTGGCTTGGAGGCGGTGGTGATTCTGAATGTTGTGTGCTGGCATCGATTAGGGAGAGGCCGGCCAATCTCTCTGACTACGTCAGCTTCCCCACCGGTGATGGACTCATCTTGCTTTCGGTGTGACAGGCTGTCTTCCTGACAGAGTTCTTTCGAGCTGCCACAAAGATCATCAGAAACCTGGAATTGGGCTTTGACATGTGGTCCACTCTCTCTCCATGCTCGGGAGGGTGAGTGGGACAGGTGGAACTACATACTTAGGTGATTTCAGCCTTTGATGACCTTTCAAACCACTGTCATGCCCAACTGTTTGGTTTCAGAGTAGCTTATTTGCTTAGGTAACTGCCCCCTGGCACCCAGATTGCAGTTAAACATACTCAACGAACCCTTGGGAATAATAGTGAAAGGCTTTATTAAATCACCTAAAGCAGATTTCTTCCTTTGAGCCTGGTGGCATTGGAGGCTGTAGATGCTCTACTTTTCAGTCTTCAAACCTAGGGTTGTTTGTCTGGCAGCCTTCCTGAATTAATGAAAGACAGATACAGACATAGACATCCATGAAAGACCTAGGGGCCAAGCTTGGGGAGGACTAATGGCCTCCTCTGCTTTATTCTACATTCAAGTTCATCATCATTTGTCATCAATATGACCTTCAGAGCATGCTTGGCATCTGTGCATGCTCTTCATCACCTCAGCCCCCATCCAGTGCCAGACTTTCCAAAGTGCCAGACTTTGGAAACCTCCCTCGGAGACTACAATAATATACCACCATCTCCCTCCACTTCACCCTTATGCAATTCAGTTTATCGCCAGTAGCCAGAGAGTTTTAAATAATAATATTCAGTCTCTCTCTCTTCCCTGTTTCCTTGGCCGGCTCCACTTGAAGCCAACAGAGGCTTCCCTTTGCCCTGAAAAGAAACCCCAACTCTTCATAATCATCTTCAAGGCCCGCAGTGAATGAAATCCTGCCCAGCTCTCTGATCTCTTTCATTTCTTTTTTTAAAATTTTATTTATTGATTTATTGGTCTTTGGGCCACACCCCAAAGTGCTCAGGGGTGATTCCTGGCTCTGCACTCAGAAATTGCCCCTGGTAGGCTGGGGGACCACCTGGGATGCCCGGAATCAATCCGGGTCCCTGCTGGGTAGGCTGCATACAAGACAAATGCCCTACTGCTGCGTTTGCTCCGGCCCCTGATCCCTCCCCTTTCTTTCCCTTCTCCATGCTTCACAGAAGTGAATTGGGGTCCACTTTCTCAGTTGCCAATCTGGTTTTTCAGTTCCACAGCGATCCTTCTTTGGGGAACAATTATCTCAAATCTCCTGAACTCCTCCTCAAGGGCTGAGGTACCTGAGAGAGCTCAGAGAAGTTGAGTTCTCCCTCTTTTCTCCTCCACCTTCTGCTTCCAAAAGCTTTCTTATGATCTACAACCTCCTTAGATTATTTGTCAACAGGCGTCATTATTATTAGTTTTCTTTTCCAATTGAATTCAAGATGGTGCATTCATTAAGCTGCCTCTTCTTTTTTTTTTTTTATTCAATTGATGAGAACTCACTGAGTCTGCCATTGATCTCCTAGTGCTTAATAACAAAGCCACTTTCATAGTAATTAATTCCAATATGGGATGTATTTTCATTAAAAGCAGAAATGACAGATCATATTTACTAGGCAATAAATTATCAGACTTAGATTGTACCAGCTTCACTTTTCAAATGGCAAGTATTCTCCTTGACTCTCAATTCCCCATATTCTCCCTATTCTAGAGCCTCAATTACAACAACAAAAGGACAATAATGATTATTATAATCCTTTAATACTTGTGGAGGATTTTCCATGTATCAGTCATGAGCTAGTGCTTTAACTCATGTGTGCTAGTGAAAAATCAACAATCATATCTGCAAATGGATTTTAGGATTATACCTGCAAACAGCTAAAATAAAGGTGTTTCTCTAGATCACACAGCAAACTACTGGCAGGTTCTGAATTCAAAACTCAGGATGGGGGGACAGAGCCATAGATCAGCAGGTAGGGCATTTGCCTTGCATGTAGCTGACTAGAGTTCAATCCTGGCATTCCATCTAGGTCCCCTGAGCCTGTCAGGAGTGATTTCTGAGCACAAAGCCAGGAGTAATCCTTGACTGTAGCTGGGTGTGGCTCAAAAACAAAACAAAAACAATAACAAAAGACTCAGGATGACCACAGAAACCTGCCCTTTTCATCTCTGTTATTTCCTCCCTTGGAGGAAAAGACCAGGGACCAGATATTCTTGGTCCCAGATTTATGCTTGGCAATAAACTAGGGCGAATCAATTTGCTCTACAATGAAATTAAAAATAGATTGTGCTTGATGCAAAGCAATTTAATCAAATTTAAGCCAAGCTTCTGTTTTAAGAGCTTCGTTCCTGATGGCTTCACCTGCGAGGCAAGAGGCTGCTCTTGAAACACCAAGGACCCTAGAATCAAGGTCTAACTTTCAGGCCCATTGCACAGTCTCTGCAATGTATTCCAAGTGAGATCTCTTCATTCTCTTACTATGAGAACGAGAATGCTCTGATTCTTTTACTACTCACCTCCTTGTCCAAACTAATATAGGAGGCAAATAGAAGCAGAGTATGTCAAATGTCCAGCTCTTCCAGTTATCAGCAAGAACTATCTCTATACTGCCTCCTTGAGACAAACCCTCTAAATGACAACAGAATTGACTTCCCATCTCCTGCAGGAAGCTTTCTCAACCTCTGCTAACAATTTACTCCAATCATTTTGGGGGAGGACTGGGGGAGGTTATCTTGTGTATTATAGAATGTTTCACAGCATCCCTGGCCCTTATTCCTAGATGCCAACAGTCCTTCCCTAGTTTTGACAACCAAAAATGTCTCTAGACACTGCCAGATGTTTCCTGGGGATGGGAGGTGGTGGTGGGATGCAATCATCTCCAGTTGAGAAGCACTATTATGGATACAATTCGAATAACAACTTGTCATGGGCCAGCATGATGAAGGATTCCCTCTGGGCTCCAGTACATCATAGCACAGTCTGTTTTCCAGAATAAAAAAAAGTACAAGTTTTGTCCTATGGAGCTATTTTAAAACCATTTTCACCGCATGTCTGATGAAAGGGCACCCTCACCCTAAGTTTCCCCTGTAATCATGGAATTTGTTTCATACCACAGGGCTGGTATCTCAGCAAATAGAAAGATTTTTTTCCCTCTCTAATTCTCAGCTTCCTTTTTGTCCAGGAATGAATGGCAAGAGATGAAACAGGCCCTATAATGGCTGAAGGGTCTTCCGTCTCATGCCTGACAGTCAGTCAGGGCTTATTCCCTTGTTGAGTCCTCCAGGACTCCTTCTGGTGAGGAGAATAGGGTGCTAGTATGATGGACAGCAACTAGCAGGTATGGGACCCAGTCCTGTCAACACCTGTCTCTGTGACCTTGCCTCTGTCACTTAATCTCTCTGGGCCTTACTTTTCCCTTGATGTAGATTTTAGTTGGCTGTCAAAGCTCTCAGAGGATCCAATGCTCAACTCTGCATTTCTGCATGCTGTCCATGACTGCAGCCCCCCTAAAAGAGCAGGAATGGGGGTGACCTAAGGAATCAACTAGAGAATAGACTTCCAGACCCAAATCTATTTAGTTATGGGTGGGGTAGATCTTGGCTAGATTTCCAGGACAGTCATGTTATCCCACTCTCACCCCACATAACCAAGAGATCTACCACATATCCAAGGTGTACAGTCTCACCTTACATAGGCACTCATATGTTCTTAGACATTTGGATTGTTTCTAGGTTCTGACTCTTGTGCATAACACACAGCAGATATTTATATCTATATATTTCAGCCCTCATTTTAAACTTATTACCACCATATAAAAACTGAAAAAACTTTGGTCCAGAGAAACATCTTTCTTGGATGATTTGCTTTTCCTTCTTCAAAAAGCTGATATTACCTGGGTCTGGAGCTGGGAGGGTATTTGCCTTACGTGGTCAATCCAGGGAGTTTCTTTACCAAGTATTCCTGTACATTTTCAGGAGTAACTTCTGAGTGAAGAGCCAGAAGTAACCACTGGACATTGCTGTGTGTGGCCCAAGAAATCCAAATCAAAATACAAATTGCCCTTACTTCTTAATCATGCCTTTAGTTCAATAGACACTTTTTCAGGATGGCATAATACCTTGTGACTCAGCATTTGCTATTTGTCAGGTTTCTAAAAAAAAGCACCATCTTAATGGTCACCAGTGCATGTTTATGAAGTAAGTACTAACATTGCCATATTTTGTTGATTTTTCAGATGCACACTGATCTACAAGCTAACATTTCTGAAACTAGAAAGCAACATACAAATGACTCGTGTCAAAATTACATTTTCTCTTCCTGAGTGACCCATACACTACCTGGTATCTTATAATAAATATTATCATGACTCAGCCAGAAGTTTATAGTGGAGGATTTTCCGTTAGCAAGCTATGTGCCCAAAATGACATAGCCAGCAAGTGAGGACTGAAATTCAAGTTTTGTCCCAGCAGTTAGGAGCTGTACTGTCTAGATGATTCTGCAAAAATCTAGTAAAAGAGCCATGAAAGTGAGCTACAGTAAATTTCATATCTTTCACTGAAATAAGAAAGGAGAAAAACTGGCCAAATGACACATAAAAAATAAAGAAAAAAAAACCAGAGGGATAGCCCAGGGGTTAAAACTCTTGATTTGCACATGACCAACACCATTCAGTCTTCCAACTACCCCTAGAGCTAGGAGTAGCCCCTGATTAGTATTGGGTGTGAAATAAATTGCATCACCCATATATGGAGAGAGAAATGGGCCAAAACCTACATCCCTGACCTCTGCATTTTTGTTCATAGAAGCTTTTTTAAAAATAATAATTTCTTTATTTAAGCATCATAGTTTCAGAATGGTTCATAGTTGGGTTTTAGTCATAGAATGCACACTGCCCTTCATCAATGCTTTATATCCAACACATTGAATTTCCCAAATCATGATCCTATAGTCTACTTTTGTCTCTCTTTTCAGCCTTTTTCCAATTGTAGACTGCCCACTCTTTTTTTGCCTCCTCTCTGAATCTGGGTCACCTTGACTCCTAAAGTCTTTTGTTGATGCTTGTTCAAAACAAGGTGTTGCTGCCATTCACACCTCTCTTCTGGCCAAGCTGCTTTCTTCCTGAAATCCCACCAGCACATTCCATCTACAGGGCAGTGAGCAACATTGCACACGGTATTACTGTTCTAGATGGTTTGGGCTCTGCTGGGCTCCCTCCTTCTTTCCTTCCCTTGGTTGTTGCTTGTTGTGATGATGGGGTCGGGGGTGGAGATGAGTGCTTTGCTATGCAGCCTATTGGGCTTACACACTGGCAGCACTGGAAACTATTGCATATGGCAGGACTGTTGGGATGGCACTTGACAACAAGGATAATAGTGTTGGGGACTGAATTCCTGTCTTGTGCCTGTAAGACTGGAGCTTATCCACACCTGGTGGTGCTCAGGACTTACTCCAGGAACTGTGCTCCTAGTGACTTTGGGAGAGCATATGTGATGCTGGGGATTGAAACCCAGGTGAGCAGCATACAAGACAAGTGCCAATCCTACTACACTATCTCTCTGGTTCCTTATTTTTCCTTTTAGATAAGGGTTTCCCATCCCTTTTGTAGATTTGTTTAGTCAGAAATTATAATAGATAAGTTTCTCTTAGGTTCTGAGTTCATGTTAGAACCAGATTATAGATAGAGATTGTTTAGCTTGTTATTTTTACTCCCATATTCACCAGTAGTATCATGTAGCATTGTTCTCTTTACATAGGCACATTAAAATGGGGAAATCTTATATATAGAAAGAAATTATTATCTAAGGAACTCATAAATTTTATATTATATGGGGGCCTTTCACCCTCAACATTTGTCACAGTGACTTAACTTAGGCTTCAGTCAATTGTACATTGGCTGTTCACCCCTGAACCTTGGATCTCATCTTTGAAACCAGCATGGCGTTCTGTACCAACATCAGAAATTGAACTTCTACTGGGGAAGGCCCTAATGCTGCCCTGACACTGATTTGCTCCAGAGTGGGTTTATAAGACACCCTAATGACTTAGAAACAGTAACAATTTGCTTTCAGGGCAGGTTCCCTGCAGTGCCACATAATGGTAAGATGAAACCAAAGATGCTCTGTGATACCCTATCTTTGACACAGGATCTGTGCAAAAACCAAGATCTCTAATTACAGAAACCTGACTGTGACAACCGTGATTGAGGAGAACTTTTACCTAGGACCACGAAGAAAGACATTGGGTTTAAACAATTTAGTATGCCCAGAGTCTGTATTTGGTCTTATGACAGGATGATTCATGGGTTGGCTTTTCCTGTTTTTAGGCCAAAGATTTTTCCTTTCTATTTTCCCCAACTTTTGCTGCGTCTATGCAAAAGATTGCCATCACCCTTTTCTTCCTTATTATTGTTATTTTTAACTTTTGTATCTTTTTTTTTTGTTTTTTGGGCCACACCCGGCATTGCCCAGGGCTTACTCCTGGCTGTCTGCTCAGAAATAGCTCCTGGCAGGCACGGGGGACCATATGGGACACCGGGATTCGAACCAACCACCTTTGGTCCTGGATTGGCTGCTTGCAAGGCAAACGCCGCTGTGCTATCTCTCCGAGCCCAACTTTTGTATCTTTTAAATAGGGCCTATCACCTTTTTTTTTTTTTAATAGAACAAGAGGACACAGATTACTTTTAGCTCATATTTCTGCATTTTCCTATAATATTAAGAAGAAAAGAAAAAAAGAAAGTAGCCAGGGGTCAAGTGGTCTCTGGTGCATTGGTGGAGGAAAAAAAGGACAGAACTAAATGTCCAAGCCAAAGTCGACAACAATAGAATAAAGAGACCTAAACTTTAACCATTTAAGCTTAAATGGGCCTGTTATTCTGGCAGGTCAGGTAGCAAAGAGTGGTGGTATACGATGCACTCTGGGAACATTGGCGGAGGGAAGTTGACATTGCTGGTGAGAATGACCTTGTTTCTCTGTATATCTGAAATTCAACTATGAAGGACTTTGCAGATCACAATAGTTTTAATAAAATAAAATAAAGAAATAAAAAGGGCTTCCCAGGTGTGTTCAAGCTCTTGGCAGAGATTTTCAGCTGACTGGGCTGGTGGTGCAATAAGAGGGTTCTGGGATATGGTGCTGCTTAGCTTTGAGATGCCAGGAATTACCTGAGTTCCCCAGGTAGTGTCCAGGGGGACTTAGGACTTTTCCTGGGGACTATGTGGTGTTGGGGATTGAAATGGGATCAAATACATGCAAGGCAAGCACCTTAGACCCTTTACTATCTCTCTGGCACCCACTCTTCTTTCTTCATGGGTCCTGGACTTTGCATCTGTGGTCCTGCAAAAAAACATCTTGGAGTACAGGGTCTCAGAGGGAACATTTGTGGCTCTGTTCTGTAGGATTTCTCCTGCCTCAGCTCCATGTATTCTAGGACCAGCTTTATGCCCCCTTCCATTTTGGAGGAAAAGAAGTGCGCCCAGAGAGGTAAAGTGACCTACCTAAGGACACAGAACTGGGCTTTAAAGAAAAAGTACAGCAAATCGTTCATTTTTTTCTTTTTATTAATAAGAGGCATACCTGGGGATGAAGAGATAGTACAGTGGATTAAGGGCTTGCCTTGTATGCAGCTGACCTGGGTTTGTTCCCTTATACCTCATATGGTCTCTTGAGCCCCATCAGGTACCTCCAGGACACCCCACTCCCTACTCTCCACCTCTCCTTCTCTGGGCTGTGATTTGCTCAACCCTGACTGCACCCTATGCTCCACCTCAGTTTCCACATTTGTGAAAGCAGATGGATTCAGAGCAATCCTCCCCATCCCCTGTAGCTCCCAATTGTTTTCAGTCCCAGGGTTCTTTATTTCAATGAGAACTGAGCATGAGTCAGACCATAATAGATAAAAATGGGTCTTGGAATTGACACCAAGGTGCTTGAAGGCCTGAGCATGTTTCTTAGGGTGAAGACCAAGCCCCAGACCCAGTTCTGAAAGGTTTCTGTGTGGTCTGGAAACTTCCATTTTCCTGTTCAGTCTTAGCCTGCCAACTTGCTTCTAATTCCTTATGCTGCTCATGTCCTCTCCATCCCAGGGGCTTTCCATCTACTGCCCTTCTCTGGAACTTTCTCTGCTGGGCTCCCCATCACCTTGTTGGTTTCATTAGTCCTTCAGAGTTGATGAACATTTTGCTGGTCCCCCAGCCCACACCAGAATCTGTGCTACACACAGGCACACATATGCAAACTCTCACATGCAGGCACATAGAGAGATACATGACAAGCACACTGGTACAGACACACATACTCATTCACAGACACACATGGACACACATATATAAACAGATACACCCAAATGACACACATGCACACATTAATTCACAGACTCTCACACACAGACACACACCAATACACCAACACACACATAGACACAAACACTCTCACAGAGACACACACAGAAGTACACACAAAGGTACACACACAGGTTGACTACTTAGATCTGGTTGGCTTCTGGGGTTCTTTTCTCCAGAAATGGGGACATCCAGGTAAGCAACAAAGAGAAAACACAGCTCAGAGATTCTAGTGTGTAGGGAGCAGGATGAGCAGGTCAGACACCCCAAAGGACTGTGAGAAAATGCAAGTGAGTGATGTGGAGTGTGTGAGGGGCCAGGACCAAATGGAGGGGGTGTTTCACTCCAACCCACTGAAAGAATGTGTGGGGTGTCTCATGCTCTACCATTTTGATTTTCCTAAGGGTACTTCGCCTTGGAGTTTTCATGTGAACTGCTTCTATTTAACATGGGTAAGTAACTCATTTAAAATGTCAAGAGTTGGAAAGAGAGTGTAGCAGGCAAGGCATTTGCCTTGCATGTAGCTAATCACATTGATCCCTGGCACCACATATGGCCCCTTGAACAGCATCATAAGTGGTGATCCCTGAGAACAGATCCAGGAGTGAGCCCTGAGCACCATTGAAGATGGCCTCCAAACCAAAACTATAAAATCAAGTCTTTCTAGTCCATAACCCCAAAAGCAGGTGGTCCAGCTTTGGCCTTATGGATTTCTAATTCTGATTTGAGAAAAAAAAATACATTCAATTTCTTTGGTCTCTGCAGGAATCTTCTGGATTGAAAGCAAGAAGCTGGAGTTGGGGAGAGGAGAAGGGAGGGTGAGGGTGCCAGGCTTGCATGCCAGAGCTAGGCACCCACTCTCCCAGGCAAGACAAAGGGAACCGCCTCCGGGGAAGCTGACTAGTCCATCTCCAGTGCCACTGACACGGGAATTACATCAAATTATCCCCACACAAGTGCCTGCCGCTGTTGTTGTTTATGTCCAAAATGTCCCAGTGAATTCTAAAAGGAGCACTATGTTCCCTTAAAGGGGGAAAAATGCACACCCCTTCGTGTTCTGTCCTTTTTCAGAACCCACTCAGAAAAATGAGCCTTCTGAATGGGAGCCCCCCTTTCTCTGTGGGGGGGAAGGCAGAGAAGGAAGGAAATGGGAGAGAACTGATTATGGCTTTTGATAAATTCATGAAAATGGCTCTCTTTCTCTCTCTCTCTCTCTCTCTCTCTCTCTCTCTCTCTCTCATTGTGGCTTGTTTTCTCCTACAACAGAAGTTGGCCTGATGTATCTCAGAAGAGAGTGATGGGAAGATGTGGGGGTGTATTGTGTTGGAGACTGGGGGGGTCCTAGTTACTGTTTACCAAATGCTTTTTGGGGGGCTACACCTGGCAGGCTAAGGCGACTCTATGAGGTACTGGAGATTGACTCGGGTGTGAGGGATAAATGCCATACCCATTGTGCTATACTCCAGCCCCCACCAAGAGGCTTTTTTTGGGAGGAGGGGGACCATGCACTCATACTCTCTAACCTTGGTTTACAGGCAAATGTGATTTTACTTGATGGGGATTGGGATTTGTGAGATTTGGCCACACCCAGTGATACTCAGAGTATTATTCCTGGATTTTTGCTCAGGAGTGACCCCTGGCTGTGCTCAGGGGATCATATGAAGTTCTGGGGGATTTGAACCAGGGTGTGACTGATTCGGCCACATGCCAGGCAAGTTTCTCACCTCCTATATGGTCTCTCTGGTCTGTAAATGTGGTTCTTTGTTGATCTAAAGGTATGATGCCTGCAGCTACAAGATATTGTTTTCCATTAATCTCCGCCCCCCACTCTCCTCTCTTCCTTTCTCCTGTATTCGTCAGGGAACCTCTTTCCTAGGCTCCTTATATATCAGACACTGTGTTGGGCAGGATGGATATTAAGCTGAGTCCCCTCTAGTGCAGACTGAAGTTACATGAGTTTGTCTGCACAGGCTCAGAGAAGGAAAGGAAAGAAAACTTAGGCAATTGACTCTACTCCCTATATAAGGCACCCAGGTGCCAAGCCATTAGGCCATGGGTTTTTGCTGCCCACTTGGTTCTCTCCTACTTCTCAAAGTGTGAGCAGCCTGTGTGTGGTTTGGGGTCCCAGGGAAAGACTACTGTGGCAGAGGCTGCCATGCTTTCACTGGTCACTTGCCTTTTCCTCTTGGGAACAAAACCAGGCACTGGTGCCAGCTCTCTTACATACTGACTGAGTGTTCAATGCTTGTGCCACTTCAGACCCAGTGCAACAATACCCGGTGTGGTCCTCCATAAGTTTCCTTCACTTGTCTTCCAGATGGAGACTGAGGGACCTTGACACTGAGACAGAGGGGACTCCCGGGTCCAAGATAGGATTTTTAATGTTGAATCTCCAGGAGGAAGGTTACCTGTTGACAAGGAATATCTATAATAGAAGCTTGAACCATCTATCTGTGTCTGTCTGTCTATCTAATCTATCTATCATCTATCTATCTATCTATCTATCTATCTATCTATCTATCTATCTATCTATCTATCTATCTATCTATCTATCTATCTATCTATCTATCTATCTATCTATCTATCTATCTATCTATCTATCTATCTATCTATCTATCTATCTATCTATCTATCATTGTTTTATTTTTGGCTACACCCTGCAGCTCTCAGGGGTTACTCCTGACTCTGCATTCAGAAATTTCTCCTGGCAGGCTCAGGGGACCATATGAGATGCTCCGGATCAAACCTTATTCGTCCTCTATCAGCCACATGCAAGGCATATGACCTACCACCGTGGTATCACTCCGACCCCTATTATTGTTTTTAGGTCAAACCCAGAAGTGCTCAGGGCTTACTCCTGACTCTAAGCTCAGGGATCAATCCTGGTGATCTTAGGGTCTCATAAGAGGTACTGGGGTTAAACCCAGGTTGACCATGTTTAAGGCAAAAGCCCTTCCCACGGTACTATCTTTACAATCAGTGCTTTCTGAGCCAACCATATAGTTTTGCTATTCTAAGTCACTGAGGCCTAGTAGAGGTTTATTTGCTACAGTATCTAGCAAACTTACCTGAATTAGTATTTTAGTTGTTTTATCCAAATGAGGCCTTGATACCCTGTTGTAGGACTGGGTTCTGATTTGGTCGTAATGGGGTTGGGGGGGGCAAGTGACTAGTTCCCCATAGTGGCTGCATATTGCAAATTTAAGAAAACAGAATGATTTTATAAGGTTTTAAGAGTCTCAACTGTGGAACTATGAAATGACTTTTCTACATGGAGCATCCTCTGGGATAGGTCACAGTCAAGGCAATTCAAGGAGAAAGACACTCATTTGTTGAGTTGAGGTCATAGCTATCCAACTTCTTCAACACTGCATAAGTGATTTCTGTGTAAGTGGGATGTTTACTTGCCTCTGTGGACAAAATGGTCATAGCAAGAAATGGTCAATAATGTGTGTGTGTGTGTGTGTGTGTGTGTGTGTGTGTGTGTGTGCAGGAAACTCTCAGAAGTTTTGGGATCATTTCCAGAGTTGCTCAGAGACCTTGCAATGCCATGGGTTAAGCCCAGGAATTCACGGGCCCGGAGAGATAGCACAGCAGTGTTTGCCTTGCAAGCAACCGATCCAGGACCAAAGGTGGTTGGTTCGAATCCCAGTGTCCCATATGGTCCCCTGTGTCTGGCAGGAGCTATTTCTGAGCAGACAGCCAGGAGTAACCCCTGAGCACTGCCGGGTGTGGCCCAAAAACCAAAAAAAAAAAAAAAAAAAAGCCCAGGAATTCACATATGCTACTGTAAAGTATGTGCTCCAGCCATTTGTACTCTCTCCTCTGCCTGCAAACATTCTTTTAGAAATCTACTCGTTCCTACTGGTCCAGCATGGAAAACATTTATCCAAAATACTACTCAAGTTATTTTAATCTCTACAGCGGCAATCATACCAAAATCAAAGACAGTGAGTTCTGACACATACACACATTCACACACACACACACACACACACACACACACAAAACTTCTTATCTTTTTGTGGTGCACATTACCCTTCCTTAAATGTTGTGAAATAAAACTTAGATCTCAAAAATGTTTCTTTAGGGTTCAAGGACAAGAAATGTCTTAAAATATAAATAATATGCTAATGATAATAATATGACATGACCACTTCTGGAAGAAGTGATTTGTTTTTGTAATTTTGACCTTTAGAGCAGGTAAAAATCAGTGCTTTGGGGGAATTTTAATATCTCAAGAAAAATTTTAAATCTTCCTGCCCTGTACAAATGAAGGACAGAATTGGGGGACTGTTAGAGTTGCCTGAAAGTGAGGAGAAATGCTTGAAAGGAGATAAAAGAGATGTTCAAATTATTTGTATCATCTGCCTGAACCTTTAATCTTTGAAATTTACACAGATGGCAGTAAACAGTTCAGCTCCAGAAAGGGAAACTGAAGATCTAAGTGATCATATAAATAAACAGCATCTGGACTGAGTCCAACCAAACCAATTGTCCACTAGAAGAGAAACACTAATATTCTTCAGAGGAATTTAATGTAGCTCAAAGTTTCTACAACATACCATCAACAGCATCTCAGATACACCCACAGATACCATGGCATACCAAACATCAAGAAAACTTGACACCGTTTTAGAAAAAAGAGAATCAATTTATATCTACCCCACATGACCCAGATGATAAAATTAAGAGACATGTGCTTCAAGGCAGTTGCTGTACTAAGTTGTGTGCACTAAAGAAAATATGGTTGATATTAATAAAAAGAGAGAAACTGGATGTAGAGAAATAGAAGCTATTAAAAGTTGCACAGAGATTCTAGAATTGAAAATGCATAAAATTTAAAATGTCTTCAATGACGATTGGAGAGATAGTCAAGTGGATAAGGCTCTTGCCTTGCATATGGTTGACTGTTCAATCCCAGGTACAGCATAGCATGTGTTCCTCCAAGGATAACTCAGGAGTGACCTCAGAGTACAGAGCCAGGAGTAAGCTGTGAGCACTGCTGAGTGAGCCTCCAAAGCCCCCAAATAATTTACTAAATGAGCTTAAGATGAATGGAAATAACGGGGGGGGGAGTCCCTACACTTGGATTCCAACTTAATTTTCTAGGCAAATAAGATGAATAAGAATTGAATCCCAGGGATTTATGCTACAAAAGCAAAAATGTCTAATATATTTGCAAGTGGCGCCACAGAAAGCAGAGAAGAAAGAGAACAGGGCAGAGAAATATTGAACTATGTGATAGCCGAAAATGTGTCAAATTTAGTTAAAAAGAATTCATTCACAGAATGAAGGAAGTCAGCAAACTCCAAACAGGATAAATATAAAAAAAACTATGGCTGGACTTCTAGACAAACTATTAAAAATCAAAGAGAAGAAGAAAAAACTAGAAAGCAGCCACATCTATAAAAGAATATGCTGATTTACAGTTTTATATATTTTCTCATAAACTATGAAGGCCAGAAGTAAAGGGACTAATATTGTTAAGGTACTAAGAGAGAGGGAAAAAACCTTTTAAAAATAAAATTCTGTATCTAGTTCAAATAGCCTCCGAGACTAAAGTGAAAGAAAGATAACCTCAGATAAAAATCAACGAAAGAACTAGAAGTTCTTCAGATTGGAAGACAATGCTACCAGGTAGAAACTAAACATTTTAGGAAGAAATTTAGAGCCTTGGAATAGTATTTATTTATTTATTTATTTATTTATTTATTTTTATTTACTTACTTATTTATTGGTTTTTGGGTCCACCTGGCAGCGCTCAGGGGTTATTCCTGGCTCTGCACTCAGAAATCGATCCTGGCAGGCTCAAGGGACCATATGGGATGCCGGGATTCAAAGCACCGTCCTTTTGCATGCAAGGCAAATGCCTTACTTTCATGCTATCTCTCCGGCCCCAAACAGTTATTATTTAAGCAGATATAAACCAATAGTTTTTTTTTCCCCTTACAGTCTTTAAAATATCTATGAGGCAAAAAGAAATGGTACAGAATATAAGGTGTTTGCTCTGCATACAGCTGAGTTGGATTCAAGTCTTAGCTCTGTGACCATCAAGATTGTTCCTAAGCAGAGTCGAGAATAGTCCCTGAGTACCACTGGGTGTGACCTTAAAAATCACCATTTCTTTCTACGTCTATATAATTATTTCAAGGAAAAATTATAACACTGTCATGTGGACTTATGTATATAGATAAAGGAACATAACAAATGTAGCATAAAGGATGGTGGTTGACTGACTTTGAAATAGAATCTATGCAAAAACCAAGATCTCTAATTACAGAAATCTGTCCTCAACAAACGTGATTATGAAGAGCTTTTACTGGGATCACAGAGAAAGACTTTGGGGTTAGACAACCTCGGATGCCTGTAGCCTGTAGTTGGTCTTATGCCAGGATGCTTCATGGGTAAGGTTTTCCTGTTTTTTGTCCTTTTCCTTTCTATTTTCCCCATATTTTTCTGTGTCTATGCTAAAACAAAAATAAAAATAAACAAACCCTGCCAAGCACACATCTTTTTAAAAATAATTTATTTATTGTATTTTTATTGTATTATTTATTGTATTTTTAAATTTATTATCTTTTAAATTGAGCTCCTGCCTTTTTCATAGAACCTTGAGACGTGAATTACTTTATTTTGCCCACATTTTTCTATAAAACTTAGAGAAAAGAAATAAAGAAAGGCTGGGGGCCAGGGGCCAAGTAATCTTAGATGCATTGGCAGGGAATAAATAAGAACTAAATATTAAAGGCAAAGTCAGTGATAATAGAATCAAGAGACCTAAACTTTAGCAATCTAAACTCAAAGGGGCCTGTTACACTGGCAGGCCATGGGCAAACGGTGGTGGGATAGGATGCACTCTGGGTCCATTGGTGGAAGGAGGTTAACACTGGTAGAGGGAAGAGTCTGACACATTGTATATCTGAAATTCAATACAAAGGACTCTGTAGATCACAATTATTTTAATATAATAAAATAAAAAATCTTAAAAAAAAAGGATGGTGGTTGATAGGCTGAATACAAGAGTCAATGGTTGCAATATTTTTAAATTTTATCTGACAATCTTTTTATGACTGAAACCCAACTACTAACATGTTTATTATTATGGTGCTTAGATAAAGATATATTTTTTTAAATTTTTATCTGATGAGGTACAATATTAACTCTAATAAAAAAGTTTAGCATCTGTGTTATGAAGCCTAGAATAACTACAAAAAATTCAATCTACAGCTAAAACTTCAATAGATAAGTTAAAATGTAATAATAAACAATTCAAATAATTCAGAATAACACTGAAAAGGAGAAACAGAGAAACAAAAATTAGAAACAAAAATGGGGGGCCGGAAGGATAGCACAGTGGTAGGGTGTTTGCCTTGCTTGAAGCCGATTTAAGACAGATGTGGTTTGAATCCTGGCATCCCATGTGGTCCCCAAGTCTGCCAGGAGAGATTTCTAGTGCAGAGCCAGGAGTAACCCCTGAGCGCCACCGGGGTGACCCAAAAACAAAAACAAACAAAAAAGAAACAAAGATGGTTTAAGAAAAAGACTTAGATATACACATAGCAATTATATCTAATAAACTTGATATGATTTACTACAGAACTTCTATGTGCTGGGAATCTTACCTGTACTGTTTAATCTGATCTTTGTTTCTGTTTTGGGGTCACACAAATGGTGCTTAGGGGATACTTCTGAAGGTTGCTGGAGTTAAGTGGTCTCTCCTTTGGGTACTAGGAGACCATATGGGATAGAAATTGGGATTGATCTCAGAGGCTTCTGCACATAAAGCATGCATTGCAGGCCTTTGAACTGCTAAGTTGTATTTCATCTGATTGAAAAAAAAAACTTTTGAGCCAACCTAGCTGTGCTCAGGACTTGGTCCTGACTCTATACTCAGGAATCACTCCTGCTGGTGTTTGGAGGACCCTGTGGGACCTGGGGAATTGAAAACTCAGTTATCCACTGTTTACCTGCTGTATTATGTCTCCAGCCCCGATATTTCATCCTATCTAAATAACTTTGTGAGATAAATATTCAGATTCATTGTAATAAAGAAATTGAACATCAGGGAATTTCAGTGGAGTGCCTAAGGCTCTGGAGTTAGTAATTGACAGAACCAAGATTTTGGGTTTGATAGGAGAGTTTATGATAATTTTATAGCATACAGCCTCTAGGGTGGTTACCAAGTGGCACTGGAGTAAGAAGAATAATAAATCATGGCAATCACTGTGGGTGCAATTGATACAATAACTTGGAAAAGTCCATCCTCTCTGTCTATGTCTACTTCTAGCATCTATGACCTCAGATGCCAACCCTTCATAGAGCAAATATTGAAGTTTATACTTTTTGCTTGAAAAAAAAATTTAGAGCAAGTAAAAAGGAAATAAGGGTTGCCAGGTTCAAACACACTGGATTATTCCAGAGATTCCATTAGAAATAAATTGTCCCTGGAGTTTTTGAAATAAATGATTGTGGCTTCATCAAGCATAGAAGATTAGCTTTAAGGTCAATGCTTCAGTGCCGTTTTCAATTTGCTTTTCATAAAGAATTGGCTCTGTTTTTTTCTGAGTTCTTCCACCTTTCTCTGACAAAACTATCATAGAAAATGCTTAAAACAAAATTTCTCTGGGGGTTATGGGACAGAGCCTCAACTTGCACTGTTTCCTAGAATTATCCCATTCCCCATATAGAGAGAACGATCTGGAAAACTGGACCATCTTGACACAAATGGGCAAAACACAACCAGATTCTGGGTTGTTAAGTTTTTCCCTGGGATTGGTGGCAGCTTTGTTTCTTGAATCTTAACTCTTCATCATATTAGCTGGGCAACCTTGAATAAGTGCTTTACCTTTCTGGACTTTTGTTTCTTCTCCAAAAAGGAAATGAGTTACAGTACCTACTGAATTTTGGAAAGGAAGTTGAAAGAATGTCTGCAAATGATATAAGACAGTGGGCATGTAGAAAAGAGTAATGAAATGCTTTCCAATGTTGTGTTAGGAAGAATGCTTGGGCAAAGAGGACTCTAACTGCGGTCAAAATTGAAGTAAAGGAGAATTGTTCTTAGATAAAGGACACTTGGGTTGGGTCTCACAGAGTGATTAGTTGATGTGGTAGCATTGTACCTACAGTGCAGAGATAGTCCTTGTAAATCAATGGCACGACAACAAGAAAGCAAACAAAAACTAAATGAGGGGAGAGTGAAGAGTGATTTTTGAAGTGAATGGGGCTAAGAGATGCTCCCAAATGGTAGTAGCAATATTTGGAAAGACTTGTATGGTGGAACACAGGTCTCCATGGTGGAAGTAAAAGCCAGAATCACAGGACATTTTTAAATCTTAAAGGGTCACAGTGATGAAGGATCTAAACCTTCAATCCACGGATGGTTTCTTGAGATACTAAGGTGGGGGGCTGACAACTTTTGGACTTATGTTTATTGGGGAGGACACTCTAGCAAGAAGGTGGAGGGGGAATAAATTTGTGGTGGTTGTCTGGAGATTTTTGAAAGGTTAGGTGAAGGTTTCCATGGCTTATGGTGGGTGGTAAGAGAAGGGAAATCTCCAGTCAACCCAGAGATTCTATCTCTATAAAATGTTTGAGGAAGAAAAGAAGGCTTGACTCCTCTCAAGGAGAAAGCTACTCTGCTAAACTGATTCCAGAAGTAATTCTTAGGAGTATAAGTATTAATTTAGAAAGAAAGCAATTTGGTTCCAAAAGTGGTTTTTAAACATCAGTAGGATTAGTTTGAGGTGAGGTAAAATGTTACTTCCAGTCTCCCCACACCTCATTCATAAAATCCTGACAAGTCTCAAATAAAGAATTGGCATCTATATGTTTAATTAGAGTAATTAGAGTATCCCATGATCCAGGGTAGGTTGGTCCTTGACCCATGCTCCGAGAAAGTGTGGTTTAGGGACAGAAGAATTCTAGGCATGGTGGCAAAGATTTTCTGAGTAAGGTAATTGAACATTTTCTGGATAAAGGTCATGTGTGAGTTGAATCTAAAAGAAAGAGATGAGAAGGGAATGCATTTCAGTGGGGACAACAGCAACAGTGCCGCCTCTTCACCAGCAATGAGAAGAACAATATGGCGGCAGTAAGCTAGGAGGTTCTTGAAGGTCAAAAAGCAACCAGACTTGGAAGGGCCTTGAATGTTGAGTCATCCTGGTAGAAGGTGGGGTTCAAGTGTCAAAAAATAGACATTTCTATTCTTGAGCAAGGAGAAGCAATGACATCTATAGAATACATAAATCTCCACCTTCTTTTAGAGCTTGGCAAGGTCCACAGGAGTGCTGGGGGAATGTCACATGCTATATAGGTTTGAGGTGAAAGAGAGAGTGGAATAAAAAAGGGAGAGAGGAATGTAGAAGAAAGAGATAGGAAGAGAGACAAGGGAAAGGGAAGGGAAAAGAGAGAGGGAGGGGATATATGTGGGAAGGAATAAAGGAAAGAGAGGGGAAATGGGGAAGAGATAGGGAGGCAGTGAAGAAGAGAAGAGGAGAGAGAGGAAGAAAAGGGAAAGAGAGACACAGAAAAAGGAAAAACTGATTGAGGGAAGAGGAAGAATGTTAAAATTTGAGGGAGAAAGAGAACAGGGGGAAAGAGAGAGTACAACTTCTGAATTCAAGTGCAAGGATTTCCTGGGTATAATCCTGATTGGCTTTGGGGCTGGGTCAAGTTCTTGGTCCTCTTTGGAATTTGTTTCCTTAGAGTAGCCCAAGAATAAAATTCCACATTCTGGAACCCCTGATGGAACCCTGAACTCACACCTTAAAGACCAGGGCTCTATCATTGAGCCACACCCTTCCTTAACTGAGGCCAGATCACTGCCATGCCTTTGCTAAGTATCAGTGTGGCTGCAGTTATTCCCTCCTTAGCTCACTCAGGGTCAATGTTCTGAGAGAGGGAAAGAGACAACGGGAGAAGGAACCAGAGCAAGTGATTGAACTCATCCAATGAAACATTCTAACACTGGACATCCATGGCTCATTAACACTGGACATCCATGGCTCATTAGGAAGGGGCTTGGGGCTAAGTGAGAGAGTGGGACAAGTGACCCATTGTGTCATGCATTATGGTTGCCTTCCATGAAGGGAGATCCCTGAGAACCTTCACCCAGCTCAGCCTGAAGAGCTTTGAGGGGCACTCAGAGAGGTAAAGGGGGCTGACCAGGGGGTGAGAGATGGGTATGTACATGTCAAGTAAAGACACTGAGAAGCTCAAGGATAAGAATGACCTGGAGGTGCCTATCAGTTTCGTTTAATTCTTGTGGGTTAGAGAATCTTTATGTGTCCCACAGTGTCCTGGGACCTTGGCATCTGATCACAACTCACAAAGTCAGAGCCTCCAAGTTACAGGGTCCCCTTGGCCATGAAAAGGCTTGAAGAATCTTCCCATCAGGGGGCACTCTCGTGACCATGAACATCTCACTCATGTTCAGGATTGACAAGAGAAACACAAGTAGAACCCTATAAAGAAACCTAATTAGAAAGTCTTAAAAGATATTTTTTAAATGGTACTGGATAGGTATTACAAATCAAGGAAAATGATGACAGCCCAGTGTTCATTTCTGAAAAAAGTTATTTCTATTACACATTTGTTAATGATGATTAATGTTTCATCACATGCCCCTTGACGATAGGGTGAGTGAAGAATATTTTAAAACCTTCCTCGGCTGATCATTCATTGAAAGGTCTGTTCTGTTTTTGTGGGGCTGTGATTGAAGAGGAGCTCAGCCCTTCCGCCCACATCATCATTAAACTCCCCCTCTTCTCTGCTGCTAACCTCATCAGAAAAAAAGTAAGACATAAAATTGATGAATTGTTTACGGGGAGAAGAATATCAGAGTTAACCCTGATCCACACTCCCTGTCCCTTGAGCAAAGGATTGTGTCTGACAGCGGCCTCGAGGGAGCCTTGCGGGAGGAGGTGGGGGCGGGCTGGGCTTCTCATCCATCAATCTCAAAGGTTAAGAGCATTGCTGAGATGCTCGGGCCTCCGTCACTGTCGATTGGAGCAGGTGCCAGCCTGGATTTATGGGAACCAGGAGGACCTTCTGTACCTGTTTGGCTGGTACCGAACCATGGCTAAGGAGGTTGGGGAATGACCTTTCTGCTGTCTTGGTGGGATCAAAAACTCGTGCTTTTACCTGAAACTGAAAGTTAACCATTCGGTGGCTATGGAAAGATTGACTGTTGTCCTCCTCAGATTTTTTTTCTTCCAGAAAATAGTAATAGTGATCACGGTGATAATGATGGTGATGCTATTGGTATGGTGAGAATGATTTTAACA
Source organism: Suncus etruscus (assembly GCF_024139225.1). Lineage (NCBI taxonomy): Eukaryota > Metazoa > Chordata > Mammalia > Eulipotyphla > Soricidae > Suncus > Suncus etruscus. The sequence continues at coordinate 30,877,775 of NC_064862.1, forward strand.
ATGATGATGGTGATGATAGGAATTCCCAATTTGGGGGCTCACTCTGGGAAAATCTTTGGTTGCATTAGTTCCCTTAGTTACTGTCAACCATTCTGTGAAACAAACATGAGTCTCCCCTTTTAAAGAAGAGGCAACAGACACTCAAGAAATCTAGAAGGGCTCTCTCCATGGTCACATGTATCAATGGCAAATTACTGTTGACAAAACTCATGCTTTGCAACTCTGTGCTCCCTCCCTGAACACTGTTCGAGACAGGACACTGTGACCGATCACTCAGTCATGTTCACTGTTATTCGCTTCCTATTGTGTCCCAGGCACTTTGCTGGGGCCTCGTGCTCAGAAATAAAGCAAACAGCCCCTCTTCCCTGCAAGAGCTTACAAGTCAGCCAGGAGAAAAGACAAGCATGCCACCGAATGCAGACCAGAGGATTGCTACAAAAACAGCTATACAGAATGGGTTATAGGGTATGCCCAATATCTTTTGGGGACCAGAAGAGACCTGGAAGCTTTAGAGCTATGTTCTGATGCTGTTGGTATTTTGACTGGCAGATGGTGGGGGAGTAAAGTGAGGCCGAGCTTCTGACTTGCACAGAAGCCAAGAGGTAGGAAAGGCATTTGGGAGGACGTCAGCCAAGAGGGTGGCTGGTAGAAGAAGGCTCAAGTTAATCCAGGGCTGCAGCAGGGAGCTGGAAAGCTGTGTGTGTGTGCAAGCTCTCTCTCTCTCTCTCTCTCTCTCTCTCTCTCTCTCTCTCTCTCTCTCTCTCTCTCTCTCTCTCTCTCTCTCTCTCTCTCTCTCTCTCTCTCTCCATCTGATTGAGGCACTGAGTCTGTTTATTCACAGGCTCCACATGATCAGAGACAAATGACAAAGTCAATGACTGGAGGCTGGAAGACTGGGGCGAAGCTGGCTTTTAACGTCACCCTGTAAACACTGGGCTATGCCCAGGATACCACGGCAACCTCCTCACTTCCTTTCTTCCCTTCTCAAACTGAAAAACTCTTTGCAGAGACAGGAACACTGTGAAGTCACAGCCCAGGCAGATGGCCCTAAAAAGCAGTGGTTGCTGAACACTCTATTAGTACTGAACACTAACTCTGAACTTGAGAAAGAGAGGGACCCTCTCGCTCTTCTGTTAGCCTATGAACCTCAAAGACAGAGACCAATCCAGCACACTGAAATACTTAGAGAAAGATGGATCACTTGCATAGGAACACACAGAACATACATGCTCACAGGCTTATACAAAACTCACAGGCACACACATAGACCCAGAGTTTTAATAGTAGAAGCTACCAGAAGAAAGTTAAAGGATAGATAGGCTTCAGGAGGAGAAGGAGGGTTAGGGTTAGGGTTAGTTAGCGGGGAGGTAGGAGAGGAACTTGGGGAGCCTTAAGCTGCATTTCCATCTCACCCACCTCTTGTACCCATTGTGATATTTGCTAAGTCTATTAAGGCTCAAGAGAGCCTTGGTCAGAAAATACTGTAGCAGAACCAAGTTCTGAGGGAAATGAGAAGATTTCAAGGATTTGATCTCTATCAAAGGTATGGCCCATAACCCAATTCTTAATATGCACAGATCAAAGGTGGTGGCTACAACTACCCCATACATGGGGGTCCCCTCCTCTCCAGTGTGGGGATCTCAAAGTGCCAGTCCTTCTTTCTTCATTTTGTGGGTTTCGTTAACTCTTAGGACCTTTGGAGCTGAAGCCACACAGTTTTGGATCTTGCCAAGTGAGAGAGACAGACAGACAGAGAGAGACAGAGAGAGAGAGAAACAGAGAGACAGAGACACAAGAGATAGCGAGAAAAGGAGGGAGAAAAGAAGGAGAGGGAGAGGGAGAGAGAGAGAAAGAGAGAGAACTCTCCCCATTTGCCAATACAAAGGCAAAGAAGGGACAGCACCAAATCGCCAAAACAACTCCTTGGCATATAGATTTAATTCCTGCCTTGGGCCCTGGTCGTACCTCCCTTCACTTAAACTTGGCTACATAAATATGTTTTGGAAACATCAGAGGTAATGGACTGCACATAAAAGAAGAATCAAATCAATTAAATTAACCTTTTCCCAAAAGCATCCAGTAGAAGAATCAAAGCAAAGTAATTAAAGAGATTGCCTTTGCCTCTCCCTGAAGTTATCATTTTGTATAATGTAACTCTCTACGTCACCACACTGTGAGTCTTCTCCTCACTCGAATGGCCACGTGGTAGATGGGTTCCCTGGCAGCCTTCTTCCTCCCTCCGCAGTCTGCTCTGGAGTTTGCTTAGCTGGCTACTGGCAGGGAGGCTGTCGCAACTTTGCGCAGTATCAGGCAGGAAGCTGAGTGTGTTCTTGGATCTTCCATTCTAGAATCACAGCCTTGAACACAGTATTTGGTGCCAAGTAAAGGCCAAGATTGGGTTGACTTCTTCATTACTAACTCACAAGTGACTTGGCCAATCTTTTCCAGTGTCTAGTTCTAAGATAGGCTCATTTACTAAAGGCCAGGTGAGTTTTCTTTGAAGGATTGTTGTGGCCAGAGTGGGTCATCCTAGCTTGTTTTGATCTAGACATGCCAGGAAATTCCAAGCATGACATAACTACATTGCCTCTTCCACTTCTGGAGAAAACTTTAACTAGGATTTGGGGAGTTGACATTGTTCCCAATAGACCCTCCTATTTTCTTTGCTATTAAAAGCCTCCACATGTTAGCTGGAGCCACAATAGGATAGATTTAGTTCTCCTCTTCCCTTGTTGAATGTGACTCTGAGGTGATGTGGCTATGTTTTGTGAGTAGGGTAAGTGATGGGGATGACTCTTGCTGAACTCTCTCTTAACCCTATACAATCGATTGGCTGGAACGTTGGTTGTGATGGTAGGTGCAGAAACAGCTAGTTGTCTTTGATGAAGAGGGAGAATAGCAATGAGGATGGCCAAGAGCTAGAAGGAGCTTGCATCCCCGTTGATTCCAGAGCTGCCTGGTGAGCTCTGAACTATCCTTATGGATAGATAAAAAGACTTAGAGCTCAACAAAGCCATAATCACATTCTGAGATCTCTGTCACAGCAGCTGATCCAATATAATAAATGACTAAGACAACCAGCAAAGGTGAGTCTTGCTTTTTATCTGATTTGAACTTGAGATTTTGGAGATGAAGTAAGTACAGAACCATATTTCTGATGTGCTGGAGATGTTAGAGCTGTTGGGAGAGTTACAAGTAAGTTTTGAAATTAAAAGATATTCTTGTGTGATTTTGGGCAAGTATTTGAGTGTTTCTACCCTTCTTTTTTTCACTGATATAACGGAGGTGATTGTATTTATTTTACAAGGTTCTTGTAAAGATTAATTGAGATACTAAGTGCAAAGTTCTCAGTAGGATACATATCATAGAAATAAAATGCTCCATAGATATTCAAGGAAATGATGTTGAAAGTCCCAAATGAAATATTCTAGAACCCACAGGCAAAGCATCTCACTCTGTTGGGGTGGAGTATGATTTTGGTGTAAAGGCATTTTTTAAGTTTTCCTAGTTCCTTGAATCCTAAAAAGCACTGAATTTAAGGGACCTAGTAGGAGAGCTTTCTTAATAGACAACTTTCTGGGCTGGAATGATAGCACAGGGGGTAAGATGTTTACCTTGCAATGAGGCTGACCCAGGTTCGATCCCTGGCATCCCCTCAAGTTCCCTGAGCCTGCCAGGAATGATTTCTTAGTGCAAAGCCAGGATCACTTCTGAGAGCCACCTGGAGTGCCCCCCCCCCAAAGATAACTTTTCAATTTATCTGTCATGTGAATTTACAATAGAGGATTCCTCATATGTTGCTCTTCTCTTCCCTTTCATTTTTGCTTCTTCCCTCTGTCCTCTCAGGACACACATGTGCTTTTATCCCTATCTACACTGAAAACTTCAGGAGGAAGCATTGAGCATAAATTAGAGCTTGGGCATATATTTAGTTTTCATTAGTAGAACTAACTTTGGGGTGAGATGGAAGAGAAAGAAATGGAGGATAAAGGACAACGGTGGAGGATCTTGGGCACTTTGGTGATAGTGTAAGGACAGTAATTGCATATACCCAAAGCATACATCAGAAATCGTTAGCACATCTGTAACCATGGTTACATTAAACTATAATAGCATCAAAAGTAAACACATAAATGATGTCCAAAGAAAAAACACATGTGTACCTTTATGGACTTTACAGAGCACTTTTAGATGTAATATTTTACCAGGTCTTGATTAGAGCCCTGTAAATAATTAAGCTTGGTTTCCTCTCCTTCCCTTCCTTCTCTTAGTCTCTTTCTTCTCCCCATTTCCCTTTGCCTCCCCCTTATCTCTATTTTACAGATGAGAAAACTGAGGCTATAAATTGTTGATTACTATGTCTGGGAGGAGCCTATATGAGTTCAGAGCTTGTCGTTCACGCATGCACACACACACACACAGAAATTTCTTGGTCACTACATTGTGATTATTGTGTGAGTCACTCATTTATTCAAAGCACATCTGTAGTCCCCCTGGACCAAGGAAACAGATAATGGACTTAATGGAACTAAGTTACTTCATCTTATTTGCCCAAATCTAGCTGTAACTTTGGTCCAAACTTCAGGGGGCAGATTTGGCACAGAGTCCTCTGTGGGATTGAGTGAGGGAGCCAGCACCATCCTCAGTCCCCCAGGAATGCCATGAGAGTAGAGAAGAATAATGCAGTGCCCCTAACTCCTCTCCCTCAAGGCCTCCCTGATGGAATGGAGGCCCATTCTCTTTGTTAGGGAAGCTTGAAAGTCACCCCAAGGCCATGTTCAATTCAACTCGCCCAAGTCAACTGGAGATTGGCAACATCAAGGTGAAAATTTCTGTCACCTAGAAAGCCTGTGTTCCATTTGCAAAAAAAAAAAAAAAAAGTGTTTCTCTTACATATTATATAACTCCGGGGAGGTAGTTGCTAAGCAACTGAGCCCAGTTGGCTGGGCTGGGAGTAGTTATTAACTCTTCCTGCAGTCAATCGACATTGTCGAGTCTTCCTGGAAGGCCACCAAGCCCCCACTACTTTCAGTGCAGAAAGCTACTGCAATTCATTTGTACCCTCCCCATGATCTCTCCTGGCTTGCTCCTCTCCAGAATCACTGTCCTCTCCTCCTGCGAAGGAGGACAGCATTTGTGCCAGCTTGCAGTGTGCCCTGAGCCCTGCCTCCGGCTGTCCTCAACCCATGGCGAGAGACCCTATTGAGAATCCATGTGCTCAGGTTAGCTCTGTGAAGAGGAATCCCTGACAAATGGCATACACCTGGTGATATCAACAGATAAATTTCCCTTCCCTACTGGGGTTTCTGGAGCCCCTGGGATGTGCTGGGTATCAGGCAGTGGGTAGGGAGGGACAGTGACTTTGCGACTCACCTTCACAAATCTAACATTCTTGTTGGGTGCACTAGACTGTACCCTTGAAAATAAGCTAATGAGATGCTTCTTTGGTCCTAAGCACTTTAAGAGAAATGAAAGAAGGGCATGACTTTGGAAAGAGCCTGAGCATATTTGTGGGTCTAGAGTTACAACTGCTGTGCCTTTTAAACATGTTGGCACATATCCACAGGCTGGCTACACGGGACCGCTACTGGTGGTGTCTTCATTCACTGTGTGTGTAGCAAGAGCTCTAGGGCAGATCTTGTTCAATCTCCAAAATCTTTTCCATGTCAGCAAGTGGCATCACCAGAAGAGCCAATGGTCATGCACACAGTAACCTAGGAACCTTCTTGATAATTTTTATGCCTTTTCTTCATGCTAGCTCTATCAAGATTGGATTTTATTTTAAAAAAGATTCTAAGACTGCCACTCATCTCTCCCTATTTTCTCCTCCCAGGCTGCCATTTTGCTTCCCTGGGAAGACTCAAGTAGCTTTCCAACTGTCTTCTCTTGCCACTCATTCTCTACTCAACAGCCAAGGCGAGATTCCAGGAAGACAAACCTCCCCCCTCTTCTCACTCTTCTGCTTATCACCTCAATGGCTTGTGTCTGTTACTGGTGTGAGAATACCTCTGCATGCTTCCTGGAAGACCCATGTTTAAGAGACTGACAATTTGGCTGCTTCATTAGCATAGAAATAGTACTTTGATTTAAATATAGACAAAATCATTTCTTCTATTCACATCTTTGCCTTGAGTGCCCAGCTCACAAAAATCAGCTTATTCCTTATCTCATGGCCTTTGCAAGTTTTAGGGCCTCCCTATACACCCATCACATATTAGCATAAAAATCACCTCCTCAAGGGAGGCCCTTCTAGACTACCTTATAGCTTTTCTAAACATTTTGCTGACCCTTTCAAGCACTTACATCTCCATATTTTGGGGTATGTATCTGTATACATATGTACATAACATTAACTTGCTTTTTGTTTTTCTCTTCTGATAAGCTCAGCTTCCTGAGGGCAGAGACCACATTGATTTTGTGTGCAACAGGATTATCAGCATCTCTTCCAGGGCTTCCCATGCACAGAACATGCACAGAAAATAAATATTTTTTCCTATATGAATAAATAGGACATAATAAAACAGCCAACACTTGCTGAGCATATACTATATCCTAAACACTGTGCTAACCCCCTACTGTGGTATGATCTTATTTCTTTCTTACGATAACCCAGTGGATGAAATCTTCTATTACTCTGTTTCAGAAGTGAATAAACAGAGGTTCAGAGGGCTGATTAAACCGAGGTCAATCCGTTAGATAGCAGCGAAGTTGAAATCAGAATGAAGCTTACTATTCTGAACTTCTAAATTATTTTTGAGCAATACCTACTGATTCTTAGAACATACACGAATGCTCAAAAGTTACTCCTTAGGGTGCTGAGGATCCAACCTGGTCTTCTGCCTGAAATTAATGTGTTCAGCTAACTGAGCTATCTCATGGGCCCCTCAAAGTTTCCTTAAACTTGAGCTTTTAAGTCACTCTACCTTGAGAAATTGATGACCTTTTACTCGCTCCTACTTTCTACTCAGAATGAATCAGGTCTCTCTCCAAGGCAGCGAGGGACAAAGATAGCTTGTAAATTTAAAGTGGACCTATGGGTGAGCTGGATTTGCCTGATCCTTCAAAGTCAGACAGAGTTTAGTGATCTAAACCAGTAGATCGGAGCAGACAAAAAGGAACCAAAATAAACTCCTCACGTGGAGTCACCCCCATCATGCCTGGGAGACTTTGCAAGACATTTGAGATGTTCAATGGCGGAGCTCCCCCTTGATCCTTATAACTTCATGGGGTAGTAGAAATCTTTATTAAAACAGAGTGATGAAGGGAGAAAAGTTGGCCTCGATGGGATCTTGGCTTCAAATCAAATTAATGTAAATAATTACTATCTATTTAAGAGGCCCCAAGGCTTTGGCCAAGCACTTATTTTTTATTTTTTTTTTGCACTATGGAGCACAAATTCAGAACCTCCAGGTGGGAATTACTCCTAGTTCCATTTACCAGGTATAGGACAAAGAGAGATGCTGAGACTTGCTCTGGGTTGCATTGATTTGTGAGCTGTGCATCTGGGACTGATGTGGAGGGAGGCCAAAGTCTAGAGTGCAAGTGTTTCACAATTGACTTCTATTTCCACTCCCACCAATGTCTCCAGTGGTTCTCTGGAACCACCACTTCATTCCAAGGATCTCTCACTTGACTACAATGAAACCATCCATGTGGCTCACATATAGTGTGTGACTTGGGCAGGGTGGAACTAGAGCTTTGGGGATACATTAATTGCATGCCAATATGAGTTCCAGGAGGCACTAGAAATACCAAAGACTATCTTAGATGATGCCATTTCTTTGTGTGATGGTCAAGAACCTCAGAGTTATGTAAAAGCACTAGGTGAGACTCAAAAAAGACCCCTAGATCCCCTTGCCTGCAACATAGGAGAGATGGTGGGCATGTTGTGCAACTAAGGCTGATTTCAATCCTGCAGTTCTATGTCTAGTCTTTAAGCTATGCTCTTCTCAGAGCCTGACATTGGCTGCTCTCTGCCATCTTTCTTTGGCATTTTTACTTCATTGAGAGGTTGATTAGAAATTACTGAATTAACTCCTCAGGTTTAAACACCAGAATACTGGAGAGACATGGGTCTGGAATTGAATAGTGGTCTGGAAAATAATTCACACATATGCACAAAGAGAGAAAAAGATTTTGAGAAGTTCCCCCATGTGTACCCTTAGCTCTTAGAAAGCAGCCAGATCTGAGTTCCGGAAGTAAGAGAACTACTTCCTCTCCATTTGAGTATTTAATCTGAGGAAAATTGTCACACCTGGATGTGGGACCAGGTGTTCTCACCACCAATTCAATGTGCTACACTTAAACATGATCCCATTCAATGAGTAACAAGGCATATACTCTGTGAGGTAGAAATAGACTAAACTCCGTCATCCCACAAAGAATTATCTTCTTCAGAAAGACTTTCTTAAATCCCAGCTTGGATCAGGATCAGAGGTTTCAAAGTCTCTTGAAATTAAAACCAGGAAAATTGTTTATGAACAAAATATGGATAAAAAGGAGATGTATTGCTGGAGCAGTGATACAAGGGCTAAGGTGTTTGCTTTGCCCACGCTAGCCTAGAATGGACTGCGGTGTGATTCCCCGGGGTCTTATATGGTCCCCCAAGCCAGGAGCTATTTCTGAGCGCATAGCCAGGAGTAACCCCTGAGCATCACCAAAAAAAAAAAAAAAAGGAAAAGTAGTCTGGAGACTACAGAGGGTAAGGCAATTGCCTTGTTTGCATGTTGTCTTGGGTTCAATTCACAGCACCACATATAGTGCCCAGAGCCCTGCCAGGGGTGATACATGAGCATAGAGCCAGAAGTAAGTCCTGAACATAGTTGGTTGTAACCCAAAATAAGAAAGAAAAGAGATAAAAGGTAAATAAAGAGGAACACAGAGTACTACTTAAGTGGCTGGATTAAGCCATACCATTTATTGGGAAGGAAAAGACACTGGAGATTGGACAGAATTAGGCTCTAGGATTTCTGAACTATGGGTTTCTGTGGCTTAATCCTATTTGGATATTGTTGATTTATTTGTCAAGCTTCTCCATCCAATTAGAGCCTCTCTGTCTCTTGGGTGAGATGGGACAGGGCAGGTTTCTGTCCTATCTAACTTTTTCCTTTGACAACCAGGACAATTCCTGACATTAAAGACACATAACACAGAGTACCATAATCCCCGGCATTACCCTTGTTTCTAGAAGTTGCCCCAAACAGACACAGGGAATTAAGTCAACTGAATGTCTGAGAAAGAATGAACAGCTCAGAAAGACTCAGAAACATCTAGAAACAGAAAGAGAAAAGTGCTTTTCAAAATTGTAACAAATGGAAGGAGAGATTTTGTAAACAGAGGATAATTAACTTTCCACCTCCCAAATGTTCAAAAAATGTCAAGAAAGAAAAAAGGTTCAATTATAATAAACAAAACAAAACAAAACAAAACAAAACATAAAAGGCCCTTTCTCATTCATGCATTTCCCACTATTTTAGGCCAAGGTGACCCAAGTTGAAAGGGGAAAAGCTTTCAGGCATGATCAGCTCTTGGCCTTGACATGTTCTTGCGTTGTGATCTGGCTAAGTTCTCTGCCGCACTAAGTCTTGAGTGTGTTATCTTTAAATAAGGGCCATGTGCCAGTATAGCCACCAAGGGATCCTCAGGCATGGGGCCATATTTTTCTCATGTAGCTTTTCTGCTGACAAACAGAGGGTTTTTCTCCCTGGGGAATTCTCTCGTTGAACCACGTTCAAAGGCATGCAGATAGCTCCCATTTCCTGCTGTTGGAAGAGTAATTTGCCTTCATTATCCTAAACCTTTCAGCATTTCTCGAAACCTCTTTTTATATGGGAAAAAATTGTGCCTGATGTGATCTCCGGAGATAAATGTGCTATTTTATATTTCAAAAAGTAATCAAAATGCTCCCTCCTAGAGTAGGTACTCATTACAATTTATGATGGGCACTTGAAACTGCCTTTATCTTCTTTTCTCGTCTGTCCAAAATTATTGTTTCTATTTAGGACAGAAATGCCTAAGGGGTGAGCAGGAAGGAAACTCCTTGATGTGCTGTTTAGGCTTCATGTTGTGTTTCCTTCATGCACTGCCTCATCTTGGGGCTAACCAGATAGCTCATTTGCATAACTTGCCTCCTATTCTATTAGGAAGCCAGGAATGCAAGAAGGATAGTCAAGGTCTTGGGAAATGAACACGTTATTCATAAGGACCTGAGGCCTACAAGGATTTGAAGAGTCTATGAAAATGACTAAGAACTCAAAACATATATTGGCTCCCAAAGAGTCAAAGAAAAGGCAAAAGAAAAATTAATAGAGACTTTAATTAAATGCCTCCTAGTATAGTATTATGTCAGTCTCAGAAAATTTCAAATTCAGCATTCATAAAAATTTTATTACATTGGAAAAATTGATATATTAGAGTTTTATTTCAGAAGAATTCCTGAGAGGATTTGATGATTTTGAAAAAAAAATCACAGACAAATGTAAAATTAAAAAATGTATAATGGCACAAAATAAGCTCAAAGCATAACTTTAATATTTCTTTTATGGTTTCAATAAAATTTATTTAATTTTATGACATTATATGAGTTTGGGGCATCAAATAGACTACATAAGGCAGACCAAGGTCTTAAAATAGTATTGCATAGAGTGAATTATCAAATGGACAGGTGGATAATAGATAAAAGGATGGGTGGATGTGTAGGTGGATGGACAGCTGAAGGATGACTAAGGAAAGAATGGTGAGTGGATGAACTATAAATTAATAGATGTATATAAAGACAGATAAACAGCTGGATAGATAGATAAGCAGATAACTGGAATAATTGAAAAGAAGGGCACAGATGAATAAATGAACCAAATTATTTTCTTAGACAGTGTTCATCTACTTAATGAATAAACATATGAATTCTGGCTCCTTATTTTAAGCTATTATTAAAATCATTTAAATTTACTCACAACTCCTTGAGCATAAGCATTGCACGAATCCCAAGAGACCATTTAATACAACTTGCTTGGAGAAGGAAAAACATCCGAGAATCTGAATAGGGAAAGGAATTAGTTGATGGACCGATTTCTCTAGACTTAGCTAACAGGAGGCTGGTGTGTCAATGTTTGCTTCTTGAGAAGCCCCGGCACGTGCCAGATCCTCTGGCACCCTAGACATGCAGAGGCTAGTGTTTCTCAACACACGACAACTCACTGCAAAACTGACAGGTATCAGAGTTGCCAAGCCCCAGAATGCTCCCACACATCCTGCCTGCTGTCTCCACATCAGCTGAGGGCTGCGGCTGGGTGTGGGCCCAAGTTCTTTTGTAAGACCCTGCTGAAAAGAAGAGATTCATGCCTATCTCATCTTCTCCTTAACACACTTCTATTCTTTCCTGTGTCTTTCAGATATCATTTGAGGCATGGTATTTTTTTTTTCTGGAAGTGAACATCTTCATTGTTATTATTGTACTTATCATATGGATTTGATTAATTTTGGGGGGGATACACCCGATGACACTCAGGTGTTACTCCTGGCTATGTGCTCAGAAATTACCCCTGGTTTGGGGGACCATATGGGATGCCGAGGGATAGAACAATGGTCCATCCTAGGTTAGCGCATGCAAGGCAAAGGCTCTACCTCTTGCACCAGCACGGTATGTTTTGATTATCCTTTAGATATCCCACTTCTTTTCTCCAAAGGTCCATCTTAGTCAATGAGTCCAGTGAGCTCAGGGCCAACTGATCTGGGCCGTGGACCTCTTGTGCCTTAGTCATTGAGTTGCGATGAACACATGGACCAGGTCAGAGTCTAGTTTTACCTGCTTAGTCTTCTCTAAAACCCTGTGATATATGTGCTATCATAAGACTCTTTTATTTTATATGTTTTGTTCTTCATTATTTTTGGCCTCTTAAACAGTCCACAGAAGAAAGCCCGTGCCTACCCCTGCCCAAACAATTATTGACCAACAAGTTGAAAGTTTCTGATGCTGTTCAGGCCTGAGATGTCTGGGGTTACCCAGGCAATCTTTAGGGTGGGTACTCTCAGGATGTAACTGTGTAGTATTAAGGACTAAACGAGGTTCAGACACAATCAAGACACTAATAATATTTCTAATAATATTTCTTTGGCCATAATAAATATCCTTTAAAGATGAAAAACTAAGGTCATAAGAAGTGAATATATTTGAAGATTGATTTTTCTAAGGGGAGGGATGAGATTTGAGCCTGGTTCATCAAGCATTCCTGCCCTTGCAACATCTCACCTTATAAGTTTGTTTTATTTTACTTTATTTTATTTGGGGTGCCACCAGTTGTTGGTATTCAGGGGATCATATGTGGTGCCAGTGATTAAACTAGGATTGGCCATATGCAAGGTAAGTGCCTTAACCCTTGTACTGACTCTCCTGCCCATCTTTTGGTACCTGTATAAAAGAATGTCCTCCTCCTATGTAACTGTTGAGATGGACCATCTGAACATGATCAACTGAATAGTGTACATGCTTCTACTAAGTTTACATGCTTACTTCTACTAAGTGTACATGCTTCTTCTAATTTTGAATTACCATTTCAAAATTACCTAATTCCTGGGTAAATGTATTTTCATGCACAGCTCAATGATCTCTCATCTTATTGTTTGATTTTGTTGTCAGGTCTTGGATCTGCTCATGGATCATTCCTGACAGCGCTTGGGGAACCAGGTGGAATGCTAGAAATTGAACTCATATACAAGGTCATCACTCCAATGGGACTCCCTACTTCCCCCATTGCTATCTCTTGGGCCCAGCTTATTGTCTTTATACTCTGGACAATTAACTTACCTGAAATGTTACTTCTAAGTAGCCTCAATTCATTGGAAGCTATCAAGAACTAAGGGAAGGGGGCAAACAAATGCTTTAAAGATAGGTCTCTCTCTCTCTCTCTCTCTCTCTCTCTCTCTCACTTGATATAACTGTCCGTTTTCTCAGCTCAAAGTAATTTAAAGGGAGCAGGATGAAAGTCAGTGTAACACTATGAGAGGAATCTTTCACTCCAGAGTTAGACTAATGCAGAAGCTACTCCCAGCATGCAGAAGTTACTTCCAGCTATAAACTAGACAGGTAAAGGAGTTCACTTCTCTAAGCCTCAGTTTCCTCATCTGTAAAATGATGGCAATAAGAGTCTGCCCAGAGTCTACCATTATTATAAGAAGAAAATTCAATGATTGGTTTAACACACACCACATAGTAGGTCCTTGATTAAATTATAATTGTATGATTGACTAATGGCAAATCTTTTATTCCTTCTCAAGCTCCATTTCCTCACTTATATGAAGGATAAAATTCCTCCAGGGGCTGTTCACAGGGTTGTTGGATAGAACATATGATAATGAAGTAAAAATGCTTTTTAAATGGTCAAATTCTGTTACGTGTGAGGCAGTATTAAGGTTATTAAGAATGGAGCAGAAGGAATTATGCTTTTGCTAATACTTAGCTACTTAATCATCATTATGACCACTGCTATTATTATTATTACTGCTGCTACTATAAAAGAATATAATATTGTTCCTTAGGCTTCCACAATATTTCACAATAACCTCCTGGGTTAGCAATGACCACACTTAGAATGATCGCCCAGTACTGTGGCTTCTCAATCAAACCCAAATCAATAGCACTTCCTTTGAGCCTGAAATGAATAAAACACGAGTTTGTTTTGCACAAGCAGACAGACAAACCAATAGTCTCTGAGGTAAGTACCTAGCATAGCTCTTGTCATGCACAGTCTTCTCTAGATCATGAATAACTATGAGAGAGCTAGACAAAAGAGGATGCCAATTAGGAAAAAGTGTTCATCACTTAATTATTAGGAAAATGCAAATAAGAATGACAATGAGTTTGTCTTACATCAGTGAGAATAACAGATGTTAAAAAGACTGGAAATAACAGGGTTGGTAGGGAAGTAGTGAAAAAGGAACCTTCATTATCTATTGGTATCAATGTTGCCTAGTTCAGCTTCTATGGCAGAAAAAAAATGGAGATTTCTACAAAAAGTAAGAATAGCAACATCTATAAGACCAAGTAATTTCCACTTCTTGGCATCTAACCCCCAACCACAACAACATTAATTAAAAAAGATACATGCATTTTTATGTTCATTGCAGCACTTAGTGCAATATCCGTGAGATGAAAACAAATGTCCAACAGCAGATGAATAGATAAAGAAGCAGTGGTATAGGTACACAATGGAATCTTTGAGCTGTAAGAAATGATGAAATCATGCAGTGCAAAGCAATATATATGGAACCGGGAGGTATCATGATAAGCAAAATAAGTCAGACAGAAACAGACAAATAGTGACGATCTCACTTATCTACAGTCTACAGAGACAAAACAAGGGAATAGACAGTATTGAACCCTAACAACCCTTTTGCCTAAAATTACAAAGCTTATAAATAAAAGAGGGAAGAGGTGGGGAATGACACTGAATGTGACATGGGACCCCTGATGGGAATTCATGGGCATGATAGTGGTATGGGTAATTTTGTACAGCAATACCATAAATTCAACATTATTGTACAACCTAAAATATAATAATCTTATTTTTTTAAAAAAGAGAATGCTAATCTCCCATTGCAGACCACAACAAGGAGGAGGTATTAGGTATCAGGAGGTATTGGGCTCTGTGACTTATTTTGACCAATATAAGATGATTGGCCAAGTTATGAAGCTCTTGTCTTTATTCTTGGAATGCTCCCTGCTGGAACCCATAGCTAGCTGCTCTATGGGGGAGCAGCCCACATCACAAGGAAAGACCCTATGAGGGAAAACCTAGATGGTGGGGAGATAAGCTGCTCAAACTCCTTGTGCCCAACACTATGAGGAACTGAAAAGTGAATATCCCAGCAGAGCCCTGCCATTCCACAGCATCCGACTAACAAATATATATGGGCTTTGCTAGGCTTGAGGGACTATAAGGGGTGTCATGGATCAAACTCATGTCAGCTATGTGCAAGACAAGTGCCCTACCCTCTGTATTATCACTCTGTCTCCTAGCTGTTATTTTAAACCACTATATAATTTCAAATTGATGCCAAGCTGGGTCTCCAGTTGGAGACTGATTTGAGGGTGGATTGAGTCCCCACCCTGCTAAAAGGTGCAGCACCCCACCCACACCAGACATTCTCCAGCATATAAAGAGCCCAGCCCAGCTTCACAGCTATATGAATGATCTCAAAGAGATCCTGAGCTTCTGAATCCCATTTTAGCACCCAACTACAAATTCCACACTAGAGATCCCAGTAGGAGCACAGCAAACTAGATGGGAAAGAAGGTTTCACAGAAGCCCACTAAGCTTAATAAGTGAAAACAATACCAGAAGTCTCAAAAAAGCAGTAAAAACAGCTCAGTAAATCCTCAGGCAATGACTTTAATAACACCGTTGTGAGATATAACAATTTTCACAAATTTTCTTTTATTGAACTATTTCTTGATCATTCCATTTTATGGTAACAAGCAATATGAAGAAATAATAAATAATTTTGTGCCTGCTAAGAGGGCAGATTTGTAGGGGATGAGCAAGAAACTGGGGACATTGGTGGAGGAAGGTCACACTGACAATGAGAATGGTGTTGAAACATTGACTGCCTGAAACAACTGTATTATGGACAACTTTGTAAATCATGGTGTTTAAAGTTTCCAAGAAAAACCCCAAATCACTAAAGTTTGGGGGTGGTTTGATATACAGCAAGCACTAACAGATACAAAGTGGTGAGTTTTCCAAAGAAAGATTCCTAATTCAGTTTAGCGGGACCTGAGGGCTTCCTTCCTGGGAGAGAGTGTGAAGAAGTCATTGGGGGACTTGTGCTTTATGTAGGAGAAAAAGGGTCCCAGCCCTCACTCATGAGTCAACCTACATGATGCTTTTGAATCTGAAACAGGTTAGTGATAAGAACCAGAATTTAAAAATCCTCTTTCACCTGGATAATTGTTTCTCCTCTTTAGGGATCAGCCCCACTTCCCAGCCTCTAAATCAAAATGACAGGACCTCCAAATTGGTTCAGGTGCTCATGCATTTGTAAAAATGTCTTTTGCTGGAAAAGGCTGGGTATGTCTAATTTCTGCCCGAAGCACATTTTTAAGGTTAAGCTATATTATAAATGTCGTTTAATTTACCCAGAATGTCGGGCTTACATTAAACCGAGAGCCAGTGGTAATATGTATAAGATCCTTTTTGTACAGTCTGATCAGGGCTTGGGAGGAGGGAAGGGGTAGATTTAATCATCATTTGTCTAAATTTATATTCTTCTCCTCTCCTCTCTGCCGCTTTTTCTGTGTTCTATCTAGTATGGGCAGGATACAAAAAGCCTTTCAAAAAGCTACCAGCTGGGGTGCAGGGTCAAGCCTGAGGGTGAGCTGGAAGTTTAAAACACAGCTGAAGAACCAGGGTGGGGAGGTGTTCTTCAGGCCTTTGGAGGGTCCCGTGTCAGCCATCCCTTCTCCTGTTAGAGAGAAACATGGCGGGGAGGAAAGGCATGCAGATAGTTCTAGAACTTTCATTGGATGTTTGAGGTAGGGCTTGAGAAATTCGATGCAATTCTTCAGGGAGACCCACCTTTTTTTATATTTTATTTTGTCCCTCACCCAATGATGCTCAGGATCTGGGCACCATCAGAGAACAAACCCAGGACCCACTTCTTAGTTCCTTTAGCCAATTTCCTTCTCTCTTCTTAGTTCTCATCCCCAATGGGTTTTTATTATTTCTTTAAATGTGTAAAGCTGGGGTGCAGGCATGGCCCAGGGTTGTATGCTGAGTGCTACTGTGTCCCTGTCTCTGTCTGTCCCTGAGCAGTACAGGAACAGAAAGGAGGGCGGATGGCGCTATCACTCATGTCAGAAAGCACACCTGGGCTTGCATCTTCAGAAGCCCGGGGTGATTCATCACTCACTGCATGGGTCACATTTATTTGCCTCATTAAAAGAGTTAACTAGATTTTCAGGAAAGAGGGGCAGCTGCAGACAGATGGGAACAGCCTCTGGGCAGAAATGCATGGTAGACTAAGAGCAGTGTCCTACCCACGACCGGAAACAGAGGACCGGAAGTCGAGCCAGTCATCAGACTCAGAGCCGAATCCCAACGTTAGGTCATGCTAAGCTACTTTGAGCAAGTGACTTCACTTCTCCACACTCCAGTGGTTACTATTGTCAAGGGGAGGGTCATAGGCTCTGCCTCACTTCTGTCTCAGTCCTGCTACATGACATAAATGACACAAATGAGATAATCCAAGAAAGGGCTCAAATCATACAGGCATAGAGGATGGAAGCATTTAATATCTTGGGGAATTGTGTATGTATCTTGCTCTGCATTTAGCCTGAGTATTGGGATTATTCAAAGGTCCCCCTGGGATTTGTCTTGGAGGAGCTCCAAAGTGGTTCTCAGGAGGCCTGGAGGGTTGGAGAATTCTTGGACAACTGGGGTTGTGGTTTAATTCAAGGGTTAGAGGTTGTGGTGCTGCTTGGGTCCTGGAATGATCTGGACTACCTGAGCCTCCTTGGTAATGCTGAGGAGCCTCCAGGATTGCTCCCAGAGATGCTCAGGGGACCATATGATACTGGGAATCAAACCTGGGTTGGGCACATGCCAGGCTTATGTTCTAACTCCTGTACTATCTTCTGGCATTTTCTATGAGGTTTTATATTTAAGGTCATTTGGGGAGCCCAGGTCACTGCATTTTGAGACAAGATAAACCAGCCCAGAGAGGGACAGAAGTAGATTCCAAGGCACACAGCACTTCTATGACAGCTGTGTCAGCGTTCAGCTCCAGAGAGTAGTCCTCAAATGGCTTTTCTGCTAGTCTATGCCAAGGTGTTATCACAGTTCAGGCCACCATGCCTATCTCTAGCTGAACCCACTCCTCTCTCCCAGACAAACTGGGGGACTCCCTGCTCAGTTCAGCCCATATATAACCTCTTGGAGGTCACAGATGCTCTTAGTATCTCTGACTCTTAGCAAGGACAAAGTGCCCAGGACAATGTTTGACATGAAGGGAAAGCTCTTTCCTTGTTAGTGATCACAAATCAATCAGTTGGAACCTCTGCCTTTTCCTTCAGGCCCGGGGACCTCCTTTGAACCCTGATGCAAATGTGGAGGGCTGCTAGTTACAGCCCCATCCATGGACTCTGCATAAATATTTGTGACACCATAAATGGCAGGGCAGACAGAGGGATGTGACAAACCAAAGAATGAATAAAATATTACAAGGAGCTGAAGTCCCCTGCAGACTGGCATGGTTGGTTTTCCTCGGTGCTTGGCACAGAGCCTGTGGAGTTGAGTCTTTAAATATTTGCTGGTGGTTGAATCAGTGAACTGGGCACCAGGTTTTCCCACAGGCTATCAGGAAAGCTACTCATACATAAAAATGGAGACCATGGCAGGTTCATTTCTAGAGCAGGAGTCCTTGGTCAGGGCCAGAGAAGCTGGGCTCAGAGAGAGAAAGGAGGTGCTGAGGCAGGGACTCAGTTGTGAACACTGAAACTTGGGGAAGGAGGCAGAGAGTGTTTTTGTTTGGCGAGGGGTACACCCAGAAGTTCTTCAGGGTGGACTCCTGCCTCTGAATCAGAGGCCATCCTGGAGGTGCTTAGGAAACCAAAAGTAGAATAGCAATGGAACCCAGATTGGCTGTGTGTAAGGCATGTGCTCTTCCATTGCATTAGCTCTCTGGCCCTAGTATATGGGGGAAATTCTGGGTCTTGATCTGATCACAGAAAATAGGCCAAAGAGGATAAAAGGAAATAACAGCACAGTTCACAGTGCACAGGATATGGTGTTGCAGTGGAAGAATTCAAGGCCCAAGTTAAGAACCATTCTACAAAACAATGGGCCAATCTTCTGTGAAAAAGTCAGTGGCAGGGAAGACTACAGTCAGAGAACATCTATCAGGATGTAACCCTTGGTTACTCGAACCCTTGGTTACTTCCTCTGATAAAAAAGAGGGCTGATTTTCTCCATCACTAGTCCTGAAAATTCTTTTTTTTTTTTGGTTTTTGGGTCACACCCGGCAGCGCTCAGGGGTTACTCCTGGCTCTATGTTCAGAAATCGCTCCTGACAGGCTCGGGGAACCATATGGAACACCGGGATTTGAACAAATGACCTTCTGCATGAAAGACAAATGCCTTACCTCCATGCTATCTCTCCGGCCGCCTGAAAATTCATTTTAAGTTTAGATTTTTTTTGTTTATTTTGAGGACACAGGTGGAGGTTATTCCCTGGTTCTATGCTCAGGGATCATTCCTGGGGGACTCAGGACACCATATGGGGTGTCAGAGATAGATCTAGGTGGACAAGATGCAACACAAGTGCTTATCTGCTACACTATCTCTCCAGTTTCAAAGTTGCTGTTGTTTTAAATCCCTATTCTACCATAACCATCACCCCCTGTGTCCTGCTCCACACATATCAATGTCATCTTTATGACTATTTAGAATAAAACTTTTCCAGAACCCTAGAGTATTAATTTGTTTGGGACCAAACCTCATTACCTGATAACCAAGGTTGAAGATTTCTGGAAAGACTAGGTCTATTGCTTATGCAAAAGCTTCATCCAGATAATTCCCAGAAGGTATTTTTCCACATGAAGTCACATAATCAGGGCCAACACATTGTCACACGAGTAAGGTCAGCCAGGAGGTTCTACTGGACTTTTCCACAGATTGAAGTTTCTCTTAAAGTGATATATTCCTTTGACCCACCATAGAACATTAGGGAGATTCTTCTTTTTCTGGAGAATAAATATGACCTAGAGAGCTTGTTTTGGGCTCATTTCCACCAGCACACTAGGTAGCAGCCCCAGGTACTCAGTCAGCCCAAATATGGTTCCTCAGAGGGGGATGCCTTGCAGAGTCTCAGAGAAAGGAGAAGAGGGATGAAAAGACATGCATTTCTGAACTATGACTGAGTGTGAGGAATGGTTAAATATAAGGTTCTCTGAGGGCAATACTATGATTTATGCTTCTCTATTACAGCTACCAAGTTAGAGTAGAAGTCTTGGGGGGATAGAAAGTGTCTGTCAAGAGATGAACCCCAACACACCTTCTATTTACCATCAGAGCAGCTTCCCCTTACCTATAACCAGATGACTTTCAGTCCCATCTTTAAAAATTCTTCTACTCGGGGCCGGAAAGATAGCATGGAGGTAAGGCGTTTGCCTTTCATGCAGGAGGTCATCAGTTTGAATCCTGGCGCCCCATATGGTCCCCTGTGCCTGTCAGGAGCAATTTCTGAGCCTGGAGCCAGAAATAACCCCTGAGCACTGCCGGGTGTGACCCAAAAACCAAAAAAAAAAAATTCCTCTACTCATAAAACAACAATTAGTAAATTAAGTGCTGACAGGGACACAGAGGAATGAACTGAATAACTGGTCTAGAAGAGGAACATGCTTTCTTTTTGGTCTTCCTCATTACCTACTTTGGAAATAGGGAAGAAGAAAAGAAGGAGAATAGACAGATAAGACCCAGACTTGGACTTCTGCAAGATTTTGACAGTAGCAGGCATTATGGAAGACCAGATCACCTCTTCTCCATTATACCTTGTCTATATGTCATGGCTATCTAAGAAAACTATTCAACCTCCCTGGCCAGTGAGTGCTGTGTTCTTCCCATTTGGTCCATTGTTGTCCATTTGGAGCTTCAGTATTATCAAGCAAGATAGTAATAAATCTGAGGTGGGGGAGCAGAGTTATGACATGTTAGCTATAAAATCAATGATCCTGCCAATTATGCAGAAGTATCTGTGGGGCTTGTGCAATTGTGAGTCCAGTTCCAGTTAGAGATTAGGCACCAAGGCCCATTCTCCCCATTAAGGCTCACTGGAAAGGTCATGCATGCATTCATTTATTCATAGTAGGAGCTATATTGAGAAACTAATTGGTGTCAGGCACTGTGCTATGCTCTTGATGGAAAATTCCTTATTTGCTAGAGCAGGAAGGTAAAGTGATTTTCCCTGCCCATATTATTTCCATAAAGTACAAACAACTCTTGCCCAAGGTCAGGCAGATAAGGAGGAATCAAGCAAGGATTCAGAGCCAAACTCTGGATTTTTGGTTCCTACCACTATGCACAGTGTAGATAAGAATTACTTGTCTATTGATGCCTTCACCCTGAGTTAGATGCAAGGAATACCAGCCTGTTGTGTTCTTAATCTATGAGAAACATGACCATGCAGGAGCTTGTAGACCTCTACCATAAATTTCTCACATTCCCTTGAGAATGCCTTCAATAATCAACAATTCAACCCTCAGCCTTCAACAATTATTGACTTTCTGTGATCGGAGAGGTGTATGGTGGAGGGATGGGGCTTAAGGGGGAAAGAAGGATCTTAGAGTTGAGAAGGAAAGTGAGACTTTTCCAAATTGCTGAGTCTATGAGGAATGAAGGTTACTCTCTGTGGGTTAATGGAACCCAAGGTCAGACACTGCTGCATTTTAGGAGTTGAAGTTCTGGGCTGGAACTCACCCTGGGCAAGCACCCAGTGCAGAGCTTGAGTTATTCTTCATGAAAGATAATGGTAATGATCCCATGCATGTGATCACACACAAACCACATGCTTTTCTAACAGAGAATCCCCAGCCATGGATCAGTCACTATTTTGAGTCCACAGCCTATAAACCGTATTTGTTTACTATTCTCACTTCACAGCTGAGAAAATGGAGCCCTAGGCAGGTTAATAACTCACCTAAGATGCCCCATTTGGATTAACAAGAGAAGTCTGAAGCTTTCTTTAAAAACAACAGCAACAACACAATGTTTTTAACCCCAATTGAAAGAAAAATATGCAAATTAGCCTCTGCACATCATTTTTCATTTATGCCATAAATTAGGCAAAATTTCCTTCCAGAAGCCCTATAAAATTAGTCCCATTTCCACAATTCCACATGCTTTGCATTCGTTTCCAAAGTGGTTGGCCCCAAATTGGCTTTACAACTTGGAAAACCTGCTTTAATGGGCAGGATTGGAGGCTGGAGATCTGATCAGAAGGGAATAAGAACTGAGAAGCTCGGAAAAGCTTTGTGGCTCTCTTCCTAAACCAATCACATCACAGCTTAGAGGTGTATTTCTGTAGCCATGGCTGTCATGTTGGCAGGTTGTGAAACTGCTTACCCTCAGAAGAACCATCCACACTATAGCATAAATAGCTTCTTCTGAAGTAAAGCAGGGAAGTGACTTGTAGGTATTCCATTCTAAAGTTCACTCCTGGGAAGGGAACTTTATATTCTCATCTTACCCACAGAAGCTGAGGATTCCAGAGATTAAGTGGTACCTTATCCTCCAGCATTACACACTATATAAAGAGCTGAACTGGGATCCCAACACAGACCTGTCTCATTGCTACTGCAGTGCTGTGTTCATTATTTATGAAGTGTTAACTCTTAATTATAATCTTCTAAGTATCTCCTTCCAATTTCCAAATCATTCAAGTTTCAGTGTAATCTCAATATCCCTTAATAGCTGCACTGCTAAAACTATGCATGTAATATGCATGCAACCACATATGAAAGACATACATCCTGTTTCCTGTTGGCCTTCCATCATTGCTCTGGATGCATTGCCATCACTTCAGATGAAGCTTTCAGCAGGAGTGGGAGGGCTCTGGGACCCTACATTAGAGCAACTCTTCCCTTTCCACCTCAGCCTGCTTTCCACAGACAATGACTTGCCTTTAGATGCTTGAGTATAGTTATTCAGAAATATCTCTCTCAGAAATTTCTGCCTTATTTTTTAAAGTTGATTTGCAACTTCATGCTCAAATGATGAGCAGGTTATGCATTATCTGCAAATTCTTTTGCGCCTGATGCCCCTCCAATTTGAGTCATTCATTGCCAAACAATGCATTCATCCACTCATCCACCCATTCATTTATTCATTCATTCATATTGATTCATTCAATCAATAAAAATTGAGACTAGTGATATAATAAGAATCAGTTCCTGACACCATATATCTTACTGACCCATGAGGGATAGAGATAACTGGCTCCAGATATCAGGATTCTTTACAACTCTCTTGGATAGTTTTTTTTCTGAACCTAAATGATGCTCAGGGTTAACTTCTGGCTCTGCACTCAGGAATGATACTCAGAGTTAAACTCCTGGCTCTGCATTCTGCTTGTGCCTGGGGGACCATATGGGATGCTGGGGATATAACCCAGGTCAGTTGTGAGCAAGGTAAATGCCCTTAATCATTGTACTATCTTTGCAGCCCCTCTTAAATAGATTTATCAGGGAGGTCATTGCTTGATGGGTATGTAAAGAGGAGTTCTGGGATCATATCTGAGCAATTAGAAGGGTTGAGAGAGCAACTACTGAGGTTGGCAGACCAAGTATGTGAACTGCCATAAGTGGCGATTGCTTTCCTCAAATTGAGATCTGAGTGGCCCTGAGCCTTTACCCTCTCAGCATGATTATTACACCAGTTGCAGATGATTAAATGAAACTTAAAGATCTCACCATGGTCGGCCTGAAGACAAAGCCTTCATACATACATAGGAATGGGAAATGGGAAACGAAAAAAGACAGAACTCTGGGAGGCATGTCTACACTGCTATAATGCAGAAGCAGGACTGTTCTGTCACACTTCTTTGTCAGGAAAAAATGTTGCTTCTCCAGGCTATTCATTATGGCAGCCACTGCCCCCTGTGCCTGTGGAGAACTTGGTGGGACTGGAGAATGATAATCCTCACTGAATGTAATTCAGATGAGTTCAGAGACAACACTAAGTGAACAGTTCTATGTCCTTGTGTCTATCATATCAGACCATGTGTGTGGTGAGTGAGAACTGAGGGAAATCCCCCTTGGGCACTTGAACTGGTAGAGATG
The DNA here is from genome assembly GCF_024139225.1 of Suncus etruscus. Lineage (NCBI taxonomy): Eukaryota > Metazoa > Chordata > Mammalia > Eulipotyphla > Soricidae > Suncus > Suncus etruscus. The sequence continues at coordinate 30,901,602 of NC_064862.1, forward strand.
ATAAGGAAAGTGAGGGAGCAGAAGAAAGGCACCAGGAAGAAAGATCCATAGGGAGAAAAGCACACACAGAGGAAGAGAAATGAAGAGATAAGTCTGTCAGGGGAGCATTGTTGGCCCAACAGTTGGACTATCATTAGAGCAAGCAGCCTTCTTCTTACTATTTGCTTTAAATCATAAATCACAGTTTGTTTCTTGGAAGCCAACAGTGATCTGAGACTTTGGGAATGAGCTCCAAGCAGCAACAATCATTGTCCTGATCACCACTGTGCTCCCCCTCACCTTAGATGTAAGTAGCTTGTCTCAGACATGTTGTAGTCGGAACAAATCCCTGTTGCCCCCAAATCTGCTCCTTCCTTATACTCTGCTGCTTAGCCCAATGGGGCTCATAGTCCTGGGCTCATGTGCCATTTTATTTTTTTTCTGGCAGGGTTTTAGATAATACCCAGCAGTTATCAGGGCTTATACTTGTCTCTGTGTTCAGAGATCATTCCTGGATGGCTTGGGGAACCATATGGGGTATTGGAGATCTAACTCATGTCAGTCATGTGCAAAGCTATCACCCTATCCACTGCAATATTATTTTGTCTTTTTGGGACACACCAGATTGTGCTCAGGGGTTACTCCTAGCTCTACACTCAGTTGCTTGGGGTGCTGGGTATCGATGCTAGGTTGGCTGCATGAAAGGCAACAGCCCTACCTGCAGTATACTGCTTCAGCATCCCCTAATTTTTAAAATTATTTTGTTTGTTTTTGAGTAACATCTAGTGGTTCTTAGGGCTTGATTCTTGACCTTAGGGCTCTGTACTAAGGAATTACTTCTGGAGTTGCTTGGAGAACCACATAGGATACCATGACTCAAACCCAGGTTGAACATATGCTCAGACATATGCAAGACAAGCATCCTACCACTATATTATATCTTTGGCATCTAGGATGTTCTATATTTGATACCCCCAATATTTCTGGATGCTGAGATTGGGAACAGAGACATATTCCCCAAGAAATCAGTTAAGGAAAGTGTGACCTAGTGGATTAAACTGACTTCCTCTTCCCACTGACATGTACCACACTCCTGCTCTGTTCAGTCCCTAAATCTCTCTCTGAAGTTCTTAGAGCATCCTTAGAAGTCAACTCATTGCTTGAGCTGTCCTTGATCAGGTAATACTCTTCAGGCAATGCTTCCTTGTCTTGTCACACCCTACCACTTCCTGGGATTGAACTTCCAGCCACTCTTCATGTCCCGGATGAGAGCAAGAAAAAAAATACAGGGAGGCACCTGGCTTGTGATTCCACCTCCCCGGCTCCCTCTTGCTTGCTTGACTTGTACCATCTGTTTGGATGGCACAATTCCCAGGTGCAAGCTGGTCTGCAGGTGCCTTGGTGATTCAGGTGCCAAGTCAGGTTGACCTCAGGTTCTTTTGAAGCTCCTGCCATGCAGTCTCACTTGACCATAGCCATATTCTAATAAACACTTGGTTTGTACAATAGATTCTATTGCCAAAAGGAGATAACCACCCACAGGGTCCATTGCCCCATCCTCTTGTGGTCTTAGAACATCCATTTCAGAAAGACAGGAAGACCCATGTAGACTGAAAGTCAGGAGGCAGAAGTCAAAGGTTTGAGTTCTGTCCTTGACATTCACTTGCAATCAGATCTCAAATCACCTGCTGGATCTTTTGCATCTATTTGGGAATATCTGGGAGTGAGTTGAAGCAAATGGGGATTCGGAAGAACAGATACACTCTGATCAACATTACTAACATTAAGAAAGGTTGCTAAATAATTTTTTGGGGAAGTGGGTGTTCCTGAGTGATGCTCAAGAGGCTTGGGGGCTCCCCAAAATTTTCAGCTAACCAAGCACCCAAGAATACTGCTTGGGTTTTACAGTGTTAGGGATTACTCAGACCACCCCCAGAGATGCTCATGAACCACAAAGGCCGTCCTCAGTGGTACTCAGAGATCACCAGAATTATTATTATTTTTTTTTTTTTTTGGTTTTTGGGCCATACCCTGTGACGCTCAGGGGTTACTCCTGGCTATGCACTCAGAAGTTGCTCCTGGCTTCTTGGGGGACCATATGGGACGCCGGGGGATCGAACCACGGTCCGTCCTAGGCTAGCGCAGGCAAGGCAGGCACCTTACCTCCAGCGCCACCGCCTGGCCCCACCACCAGAATTATTTTTAATGCAGCTTGGAGGACCATGTAGTGTAGTAATATAACTGGGATCTGACACATGCAAATCACATGCCTTTACCACTGTTGCACTTTCATGTCTCTAGACAGCTTATTTTGAGGAGTATTTTTTTTTTACCAAGCCCCCCTTCATCACATTTTCCTCAGGATGTGGAAGAGCCCAGGACAAAATGTCTTTTCAAAGTGAAAGCAAAAAATTTCCAGGTTAGGCCGCAGCGGTGGCGCTTGAGGTAAGGCATCTGCCTTGCAAGCGCTAGCCTAGGAAGGACTGAAGTTCGATCCCCCGGGGTCCCATATGGTCCTCCCAAGCCAGAAGTAATTTATGAGCACATAGCTGGGAGTAATCCCTGAATGTCAATGGGTATGGCCTCCCTCCCAAATTAAAATAAAATAAAATAAAAAAAGATTTCCAGGTGGTTTGGCTCTAGAGCCCGGGGTTTATTCTCATTGCCCTACTTCCCCATTTGCAGTTTCTTCAGCTGACAGGGACCCCAAAAAAGTGCATTCTGCTAATCTGGATGTTGGGTGAGCGACAGACTAATCACTGTCACTTAAACTTCTTCCTCATTTTCTAATTTTTCTTTGTCCCCTCTTTTCTGGGTGTGATTCTTTAGTGATTTTACATCTATTAATTCATTGATTTTGCTCATAGTAATTCTACGTGGTAAGGCATCCTTCCTTCCTTCCTTCCTTCCTTCCTTCCTTCCTTCCTTCCTTCCTTCCTTCCTTCCTTCCTTCCTTCCTTCCTTCCTTCCTTCCTTCCTTCCTTCCTTCCTTCCTTCCTTCCTTCCTTCTTCCTTCGTAGCAGTGTTCAGGGTCTACTTCGAGCAGTTCTCAAAAAGTGATTCAGTGCAGGGATTTGAACCAGGGCTTCCTGCAGGCAGTACATGTGCCAGCGCACTGGGCTATCTCTTTGGCTCTTTTCCTGTGTTTTCAAGTGAGGAACGGAGGCCTGTTTAGGCTATCTAAGACCACATATATAAGAAGATCCAGTAATTAAATTTAGACTCAGTACTCTGATTCCATCTCCCCACAACTAAGATTAAGATAAAAAAAATTTAATAAGAGTTTTAACAAGTGAGCTGAGTGCTAACACTAAGTTATAGATAAGCAAAGAGAGATCTATGAGTAGGACCCCACTGACATCTTTGAAGAGTTTATTGTCATGGGAGAAAGGTATACAAACTGGAGATAAAAAGATATAGCCAGAGGATCACTCAGACATGGCATAAAAAGGGAAGGTCTCACAGAAAAAGAATTAGGGATGAGGTCTTGAAAGATGAATAGAAGCTCACTAGATGAATAGTAGAAACAAAGATGGTAAATGTGTATTGGTGCTTGCTATGAGCTATACTTATACATATTCAATGAAAAAATATTATAATTATTTTGCTTTCGGACCATACCTGGCAGTGTTCAAGGCTTACTGCTGTCTCTCTTCATACAAGGGATTACTCCTGGCTCTGCTGTAGGGACAAAAGGGAATGCTAGAGGTGGAATCTGTGTTGGTTACAAGGGAAGCATCTTGCCTGCTCTATGATCTCTTTGGCCCTCAGTGGCAGTTTCCAAATATCTTCAAAGTAAGGACAATCTTCTACATTACACATTGGGTGTAATGGCTGAAATGGCTAAAGAAGGATTAGTGAATTAGTACAGAAGATGAGATGTTTGCCTTTCATGCTGCTGACCCACAGTATGAGCCCTTGGCACCACCAGGAGTGATCTGAGAGCAGAGCCAGGAGTAAGCCCTGGGCACCACTGAATGTGATCCAAAAGATCTCTAACACAACACATACACACAACGGAAATCAAACAGCTAAAGCATATTATTCCTCCTTGAACTCTTATCTCTACAATCCACGAGGAGGATAAGCCAGGCTGACGGGCAGCATGAGTAAGACATGAAGGATAGCTAGTTGAATGTAGACCTTGAATTCTCTACACAGCAATTCCTGGGGAACAGAACAGCTACAATTTCAAAGCAACAACAAACCCACCACCTAACTGTCCCTCTTTTCCAAAGACTTCTCTCCTGGAACAGGATGAAGAATCTTGGTGTGCTTCTGTGTGGACAGTTAATAAAGGCTTGCAGGGGCTGGTTGTAGGGAAAGGGGAAGGAGATTGCAACTAATTTAGATCTCAATCTCATCACTCTTTGGAATTTGGTGAGTCAGGGAGTTAGGCATCCCTCTACTTCAGATGGCCTCTTTCCCATGCACTTCATTTGGGAGCACAGAAGGACTCAGCCTAAAAAGTTCTCAGTTCCCCCACAAAAGGTCAGCTCATGCAGTCAGCAGTTGAACTCCCTAGATCATGGGATCTGATTTGTCTGACTTGAGTCACTTCCTAGCTGACACCCCGGGGTTTCCTAAATACAAGGCTGCTCTAAGCCTTGATCTCCCCACTTGTAAAAGGAGAGGCTGAATGATGGAGATAAAATAAAATAACTATGGGAAGGACCTGCATAAGTGTTCATAGGTTATAATGATGATGAGTCAGTAGCTGATGCATTGACTGTGACTGATTTCATCTTAGTACTGCTTCAATGTAACTAGATTTTCTTGAATGTTATAATATGTAGAGAATTGTCACAGGCATTGAGTTCATGTTAGATAAACACTCACTGGTCTCTTCATGTATTGATCAGTAGACTCAGCCTATGATCTTGGGGGTAATTCAGGATTATATATATATGTATATATACACACATATATAGTGTGTGTGTGTTAGAAAATTATGCTTCCTGGTATCTGGGTTTGAGGCAGGATGACACCTAAATCTTGGATGTTGGCTCTTGACACTCTACACAGCCTTTCTGTGCTTCAGTTTCCCCATACCCTAGACATCAAAAGAGGATAGTAATTTCATCTCTTGGGGGGAAAGGGTGCTATAAATCTGAACTAATTTATACCAACTACTTGTTCCAAAGCTCAGAAACAAAATCAGCAACTCAGTCAAAGCAATTTTCATGATGAAGATATGGTCCCATCTACGTTTCTAGCAAATTCTGTCATATGAGAATCCCAGCTGCTGCCTGCCCCCAATGCAGTCCTGAGGAATTTATCTCCCCCAATTTCTATCTTCTCTACCAACCAAGTGCTGCTCTCAAGAAAATCCAGAAGCTAGAGGATCTTGTCAAGAAGTAAATCCAATTTTCCCCAGGGCCCTGCACCGACTCCTTGCCTTCCTCTAATTCCTTTAGTTCATCACAACCTCTAGTGGACAAGAGTGGACAAGGCGGTTCACAGCCACTGTTCTGGCTTTTTTTTTTTAACCAAGCTCAGGACAGAGCTGGAGGATCGAGGTTGGTCAAGTCTCATGATGTGATATGAACCCATGTAATTATCTCTAGTCCACTCCTATTTCCCTCTTTCAAGTTCTCTAACTGGGGGTAGGGGAATGATGAGTTCTGAAGGCAAAACCTTCTTCCAGCTCCTTACTAGTTCAGTGCAGGCTCTCTGGCCTGGCTGCAAGCACCATCATAGCCCTCAGATAAGGCTCAGATGTCCCCTGTCCATGCTCCCTTTGAAGAATGTGAAACCCATCCCCTGGAGTCTCCCAGAGCTCTCTTCTCTCTTCCTCTCTGCCCACTATGCATACCCCAGCCTAAACTAAGGGTACCTACTCACAACCCTTTTTTGTCATACTTTTCTATAGGTATGTGAATATCACTGTGTTAACTTGTTTCTCTCTCTAGGTCCCATTATGGAACCTACCACATGCATAGAAAGTTCTCAGTGACATTACAGTGAGTGATCGGAGGCAAAGGTTCTCTCCTGAAAGACAATCTTCTCACAAGTTATGCCCAGTAACTTCCCATCTGACATGTCTGCTATCATGAACTCTGCTCCCCAGTGGTAATATTGAAATTCAAAGACATCACTATAAACATCTAAGGTGGAAAGAGAGTATGCTGCAGGTGATAGAAAATTCTCATCTGCCTAAGGTAGTTATCTAGAAGTAACTAATGGTCCTCATTGCCCTACTTTCTCTCCTTCAACTTTGGCTTGAAGAAATCTAGATGTTTCAGCTGACATGTCTCACATCACTGTTAGGGATTTTTCTTTCCTGGTGCTGACTAACTCTACTCCTTCCTTGTTTCCTTCCTTCCTATCATCCTTCCTCCCTCCCTCCCTCCCTCCCTTCTTTCTTTCTTTCTTTCTTTCTTTCTTTCTTTCTTTCTTTCTTTCTTTCTTTCTTTCTTTCTTTCTTTCTTTCTTTCTTTCTTTCTTTCTTTCTCTTCCTTCCTTCCTTCCTTCCTTCCTTCCTTCCTTCCTTCCTTCCTTCCTTCCTTCCTTCCTTCCTTCCTTCCTTCCTTCCTTCCTTCCTTCCTTCCTTCCTTCTTTTCCTTCCTTCTCAATATCTGACTGTGCTCAAGAATTACTTCTGACTCTATAACTCAAGAATCACTTCTGGTGGGCCTCAGGGGACCATGTGGGGTATCAGGGATAAACTTTGGGTTGGCTATATGCAAGGAAAGAGCCCTACTCACTCTCAATCTCAGTGCTGCCTAACTGGGGCAGGGGGATTCTGAGAAAATCTGGGAAGAAAATGGACTGAACATTATTTAAGCACCTGCTATATACCAGGTACTATACAAATTGGTGTGACGCAACTGTGACCTTCATTCTTCCAGGCTGGGACCCTCAGTTCTCCACAAAGACCTCCTAATTGAAAGGTGGTAACACAGAGGCTCAGAAAAGATGGTCCTTCGGAAGGTAACTCAGTTGCAAACCACATGGCTGAACCTGAACTCAGGTTACTATGATTCCCAAAGCCCAATCCTCCTCTAATTCACTCAGACTGGCTCACTCAGAGTCCCCAGAACAACATGTCCATGACCTCTTTGAGGTTTTCCAAATTTGCTTTTATGGAGGGTGACACAAGTTGTTATAATAACAGAGGGCAAGGCTGATGAGATAGTATAGAGGGTAATGTACTTGCCTTGCATGCAGTCCCTAGTGGGCGTGGGTTTGACCCCTGAGCACCACCAGGAGTGATTCCTAAGTGTAGAGCCAGGAGTAATCCATGAATATTGCAGGGGGTGGCCCCTAAAATATTTTTAAAGGGCATTTGGACTTTGCATTCGAATGATGCTTCTCCTGGATCATTTTTTATTCTCTTTTTGCATCTTTTTTCATTGCAGAAATCATGTCACTCGTGATTTCACTCTGAGAAATAGGAATACTCAGTAGCAAGAGGGGTAGGGTCAGCGGGGTCTGGGGAAACTGAGACCACCTCCAAGTTCAGGAAAGTTCTATTCCGTTGGCCTTTCACTGCACAGCTGCCCCCAGAGTTCAGAATTCCCTCCTCTGACCTCAGTCACCAACTATATAGCTTTGAGCGCCCCTAGTGGAAGTCTGAGCCACTGATATTCTGGACCAGAGTTTCTAAACTCTGGTTTCTGAAATACCAGTCAATTCTGTCCATTTGAATAGCATTTTGAATAGCAAGAACTTGTGAGCAAACCCAGAAAACAGGCAACTCTGATCAGGAATAATTTTTTGGCATAGGATGATGCTAGAAAAAAAGCAGATAACTAGATAAGACTATTTCTTTAAATCTTACAGAACTATTTTTCCTATTTTTCTCAGGTTCATAAAAAGAATTTCTCCAAACTTGGATGAGCTGGACCCTAGGGATGGGGTGAGAGTCCAGGGTTTGTGCAAAAATATAAGGGAAACTGATGAGCCATAATAAAAACAGTCCCGTAGTGGATCAAATAACAACAACAAATAATAACAACAATAGAAGCACTCATTTGAGATTGGAGGAAGCAGCATATTTGCGTCTTATTGAGCAATATTGAATTTGCTTTATTAATTCAAGAGAAAGAGAAAAAGAAATTACTCCCAAGCATTGCAGTGTTAGCACATAGTTACGATTACTCCCTAAATGCATATCTTAGACAAGAAGAAGCCTCTCCAAAAAGAAAAACAAAGCTAAAGGGGAAATAAAGCCCCTCAAGTAATACTTTATATTATTCATGCCTTACAGCAAAATGGTCCAGAGAATCACGTGACCTGCATAAGAATACAGCAACAAGTTCCTCTCAAGTCTTTACAAATCCTTTCCCAGTACCACCAACAGAAGGACCGAGGAGGCTTGCAACTCTGAAATAAAGGAGTGGATTTCAATTTGACATTAGTGGAAGTTGGGCTCTGTGTTAAAAATAGAGTTTATTGTGGAAGGTCAATCGTTTCCAAATGCACTGTCAGAATTGGCAGTGTTCATTGGCTCCCCTCACTCCCTCCATATGAGTCAGACTAGAGAGTCAGGAGCACACAGTTATTAATGAGCCTTCTAAAGTAGTACATCGTTTGACTTTAATTTGGCGGTGACCTGGAGTTAATTAAAAATATATGCTGGCTAGCCAGAGTGTTGCGCAGGTGGAAAAATAATATAAAATGTCTTTTAAATGAAAACTCACCCACACACTCCATTGGTTGTGTGCAGCCAGCAAAGGAAGCAGGATAGAAAATCCTTCTTTTTGTATGACAATTCAATCTGTACCACCCAGACTTTTTTTTTTTTTTACGTTTTTGGTTTTGTTTTTGGGCCACACCCAGAAGTGCACAGGGCTTACTCCTAGCTCTGTACTCAGGGATCACTTCCTGGAGGTGCTCAGGGGACCAGAGATCCCTGAGTGTTTGGGGGTTCAACCCTAGGACAGTTATGTGCAAATACCCTCTGTACTCTCACTCAGCCTCCTTGTTCTCTCTTTTAATTCTTGGAGGGAGGTGTAGTGGAGAGTGTAGAATCATGTTGGAAAAGCCAGCCTGCCAGTGGGCAGCCTTGGGTTCTTTCTGTGGTGGTAGCTACAACACTGATTAGAGAGAAGGGCGAGGGAGGGAGATCTGGCCCGAGTTCAAGGCCAACAAGCATGGCTGGAAAGAGACAGCTAATTAAGAAAGGGTATGCTGTGGTGGGAACGATTTATTCAACCCAATTCTCTTCCGTCTTTTCTCCTAGAGAAATTGTCCAGACGACGGTGTAAATTGTAAATATTATTGCTTCATAAAAGAGGGGTTCTTTAATGATATGCTTTGTTAAACAAAAGGTGATGAATTACTTCCTCCTCCACTATGCACTAGGGGAGGGGGACCCTAGGTTTAGAAAGAGGGGTGGGGGGAATAAAATGCCTGATTTATGCTGAGGAGGGCACTCCAGACCTTGGGGAAAGGTGGAAGGAAGGAACAGGGAAGGAGGGCCCAGGGAGTGAGAGCTGTCCACGGCCTCTGGTGCTGAAACGCGGCAGCGCGCACCAGGGGTTCCCGTGCTCCCCAAAGAGAAGTAATTGCACCTGACCACCACCTCGAGGTCAGGACGGTGCAAAGGAGAACCCAAGCTCCAGGTGGGCCGCCTGCTACCACCCCACTGTCTTCAGCCTCAGTAAACACTGCAACTGTCTCTCCTCTCACCCCTTTTGAACAGAAAGGGTTTCTTTCTGAAGAAAGAAAGGAAACAGAAATTGGTCCTTTCAGAAGGGGAGATGTGGGTTGGCCAATGTCCCCTCAACTCTGGGGTTTCCCCTTGCCCCGACAGAACAGTCGAAGCTGCCTTGGGTTGGCTTTGGGGCAAGTTAAAGTCTATCCTCCTTCTTCTCTCCTAGCCCCCCCCCCCGTCACAACTTTCCTAGGGTACCTCAGAGGGGTGGGGAAAAGAGAGTCAGGATCCCACCAAGAGAAGCTGCTTTCCTTCTCTCAACTTGCCCTCCTTCGTACCCAGCAAGCAAGTGGGGATGGAAAGTAGCCCCCATCCCCCTACTTTATAAGACACTGAGAGACGCACGCTGTAGGGGTGCGAGTGGGTCCGGTCCCGCCTGTAACCCGGGGTATCTTTTCGCGCCCCCCTCCAAGGCTTGAGGACCCCCATACCCCTGTCCAGGAACAAACCACACCCAAGTTCCACTGCCAGGACGAGCGATGCAAGAACCTCATCTTGGAGGAACCATCCAAAGCCAAGAAGTCATGGGGACAACGAGAGAAGTGGGGTGTCCGGACAGAGCGGAGCGGCCCTACTACGACACCCCTAACCCCACTTCCAGTTCTCTCTCTGCCTGAGAGGGTGAGACTAGCTGGTACCCGACTACGGGTGCCGTGGCTCACGGGGAGCTCCGGGAATCTCGGGTTTTTGGAGGTGAACCTGGTACCCAGAAGGGAACCTAGGAGGCTGCAAACGGAGGGAACCCTCCCCAGAGCTGGGGGAGACACACACAGGGGTCCCCCACAACCAAGTCCTTTCAGACACATCCATCCCTGCCTCCACACTCCCAGAAGCCAGGGTGAAGAGTGAGGAGTGAGGGGGGGGGACCCGCTCCGGAGCCCCCCCAAATGTGCGCCGCCGCCCCCCTCTCCCACCAGGGCGGGTGGCGCGGGAATCTCCAGAGTCTCCCAGACACCCCGTCTCCACCCAACCCCGTGCCCTGCGTGCCCGCAACTTTGCCCCCGCCCTGCCCAGCCCTCCCATCCCCTCTCTAGGGCGCTTACCTGCCGCGGGGGCCGCCGCGGGGCCCCCCAAAAGCAGAGCCAAGAGCAGCGGGAGCCCCGCGCCGGGCGGCCGGGCCGCGGGCATCGTTTGCAGTGGGGCGCACGGAGAGCCGAAGGACGAGGCGGGCGGGCGGGCGGGCGGGCGCAGCGGGCACCGGAGGGAGCAGCGGGCCGAGGCAGCCGCCGGAGCCCCCCGGGCGCTCAGCTCAGCTCAGCCCCGAGATCGCTCTGGCCGAGCTGCGCCGGGCGCGGGCGGGCGAGTGAGGAGGAGCCCTAGAGCGAGCGAGAGAGCGAGCTAGAGAGAGAGCGAGAGAGAGGGAGGATGGAGGGAGGGAACAGGGGCCGCGTCTGTGCCGAGGAGTGCGGGGAGGGCTGGAGGGGCGGGCGGGCGAGGGCTAGGGACCCCGGTGCCAGCCCCCCGCTTCTGGCCGCCCTGCAAAGTTTAATGCCAGTTCCCGGGGCGTCCCTCCCAGGGGCTGGGCGCTTCATCTTAGCCGCTGGGGTTCCGGGGGGGCTGGGAGCCGCATCCCGACCGTTATCCGGACGGTGAGAGGTTGGGAAGGCCTCTTGCTCAGTGCTCACTTGAGCCTGGAAGCCGCCCGAGCCCTGCCGGGCCTTCCAGCTGCAGCCGTAGAGCCTCTCTCAGCCCCCCCCCCCACCCCCAGGTCCCTCCGGGCACCCCCAAGTAGTGAGTCTTCTTGGCAGCCCTTCCCTGTTTTCCGAAGTGTGTCCTCCTAGCTTGGAAAGTCTCAACTAGTACATCCAAGGAGAGTTAGCTGCGAGTCTCTTCCTGCTAGAACAATACAAAGCCCCCCCCCCCCCGCAGTAATGTGTTCACTATCAGAGCTGCACCCCTCTCTGAAACTCCTCTCTCTCTCTCTCTCTCTCTCTCTCTCTGCTGGCCCTCATTCAGTCACCTTCCACCTTCTCCCCTAGAACTGAGCTGGAGTTCAGGGTCCACCCTGGTGGGATTGTATTCTCACCAGCTCCCCTTCTCAGAAAACTGGCTTTGTCTCCTCAGAGATAGATGCTGGGGGCGGTGTTGTTGTTGTTGTTGTTGGGTTGTTCAGGCAGATGCTTTGGGGCAGGCATTGGCAAGGGCTCAGAGTGGCAAACAGGGTCATGGAGACCTCAGCAGCAGCAGCAGCAGCAGAAGCAGAAGCAGCAGCAGCAGAGCTGACTCTCTTTGTGGCCCCCACTGCTTTCCCAGGCCTCACCCCAATTTAGAAGCTTCCTTCTTCCTCCTCCCCCCCTCCACCTTGCCACTCTCTCTCCACATTGCTGCCTGAGCAGGCAGAGGGAGCAGATGGAGAGAAGGTTGCAGGCGGCAGTGGCAGCAGAGAGGACTGTCTTTAGCAGAGGCTGGAGAGGGAGTCTGGAAAAAGTGGGTGGGGGAGGTGAGGGGAGGGCAGCAGGGGAGGGGAGAGAGTGCCCCCCTTTTCAGCTGGCCCATTTACCATTCATTCAAGGCTCTTTTATAGGGCACTCAGTGCAGGATCAAGCCTGCAGGATGCTCTGGGGGACAGAGAGCCCAGATAAATCCCAGTACTTGGCTGCAAGAAGTTTCCATTCTTGGCAATAAAACCAGTTCTTTGTGTGTGTTTTTTCTTTCTTTTTTGGGTTTTGGGCCACATCTGGCCATGCTCAGGGCTAACTCTTGGCTTCGACTCAGCTCTCACTCTTGGTGGGCTTGGAGCTGATGCTGGGGATCGAACCTTGGTCAGTGCATGCAAGGCAAGTCCCCTTCCTATTGTACTATTGCTCTGGTCCCAAAGAAAAAAAATTTTAAAGAAAGTCTGAGGTAAGGGTTGCATAAGAGCTGACTAGTCCTATGGGTAGGCACAAGCCCATTATTTTACTGCTTTAGGCTGCATGTTCCTTGGGGGTGGTTTTACCTGACTGGCCCATTATGTTGCACTGTGAATAATGCTAGTATACAATAGGCATCTACTAATAGCAAAGGAGACAAAGAATAAAGGAAGGGGAGGAAGCGAGTGAGAAGAAAACTATGATCTAGGCCAACCTCACACGTGGAGGCCAGGGAATGAATGTTATATGCACCTGCCGTAGACTCAGAGCTCTACCACCTAGTAACGGACATTGGTTCAGTCTCTCCATGAACCTGACAGCAAGAAACGGAGTGTACACCTGACAGAGACGCACCTGAGTCCTTGCTCAGATGTACCAACCCGAGTGAGGTCATGTGGCCAGGAGGAGGCAGACAGGTGGATTCAATACCAGGTCCAATTTCAGAGGTGATACTTAATCCACATCAATCCACCTTTCTCAGGAATAATGGCAGCCTCTCTAGTCTGAGTTGGTGACTGGTCTGGGGAACGTCAGCATCTTCTTGGCACCAGTTGCCACAAATACACGAAGTCCATATTAGATTCTCTCCCTGGCATTGGATCTCCCCAGAAGATTGTGCCTGTTTATAAGTATCTTGTGAAGGAATAATCAGCACCACAAGCCAGGAACCCTCTGAACACAAGGCAGGGACTTAACCATTTGCTGGCTGCAATGTGACCCATGAGAAAAGCCCTCCAAGAATATGACACAGACTTGATGATCTGAAATTGCCATGGTAAGACTGTTAGGAGAGGTTCCAGGAACAGTATTAAAATCTGTTTGTTTCCAGGAAGAGCTTTGATGCCAGGAGGAGAATTCTGCAAGAGATCATAGCCACTTTGCAGATGAAAACCTTCGCCACCACAATTCCAAGACTCATATCATAGAGGAGGACACTGAGGTTCAGGGAAACAAAATAACTTTTCCAATCTCATCGGCTCATCTCGTCCAGACTCTATTTTCTTTATTACTGCAGGGAACTCTGACCTGAGCCTGGATAGCAGGCGTCTCTGGGAGACAATCCCAGCTTCACTGCGGAGAAGATCGTGTGTGCCTACAGTTTTGTCTACCAACTTGATAAATCACCTCACAGACAGTTAAAATTGGTCTAAAGGGGAAAAGCTTTAGATCTTGGTCTCACCTTTTCCTGCTGGGTAAGAAGGAAGTTATTTCACCTCTCTGAACCTTATTGTCCTCTGCTGAGGAGTAAAGATAAAAATAGTATGTATCATGTGGGGTGATTGGCACAAGAGAGAATAATACCCCTGTGACATGAAAGGATTTCGTAGGTTACAGAGCATATCCCCATAGTTGATGGACTCAGGAATTTAGTCCAGTGTTTGACACACAATTGAAGCAATTACTGTAACCATCAGCATGGCTACATAGACTATCAGGAAAACAACCACAGTCTCAAATATTTGGTGTGTAAGATATAGAGCACTTGGATAAGACTTATGAATTTGCTGGTCTCTTATGATGATTTGCTGTGTGTTCTGGCGTGAGCTACCAATCTCTCTGAGATTCCATTCTTTTAACCATTCCTTCATTCATCCCTTCATGTATCTATCCACTCATCCCTTCATTCATCCTTCCCTCCCCCTTCATCCATCCATCCATTAATCCTCCATTCAGCCACCCTATCTATTCATCTATCCATCCATTCAGCCATCCTTTTATCTACCCATTCATTCATCCATTTACTTATACATTCACTTATTTGTCATTTCTATCTACAAATTTTGACTGAGCATCTACTATTTATTGAATGACTACTAGTTTCAAACTCTTCTAGGTGAAATGGAATTCAGCAGATTTCATTTCTTGCTCTCTTGCGCTAACATTCTAGTGAAGTCTGACAACATGAAAAAAAAAAAAAACCCACACAGTCCTTCCTTTCCAAGTCTAAAGTTCTTTGCTAGGAAAGGCATTATGGCAGAGTGGCTAAAAAGTGAGTTTTGAAAACTGACAAATCTAAAATTGACTTTTCCTGCTACTAAGAGCTTTGTGACCTAGAACAACTGACTTAACCTCTCTGAAATTGTTTCAAAGACTGCCATTTAAGATTAAGCCAAGCATTGGGTTGGAGACATGGTACAGAGGTTTAGACACTTCTCTCGCAACTTTCATTTGACAGACTCTTGTTCTATCAATGGCAATGCATATTGTCTCCTGTGAATGTCCAGGCTTGATTCCTAAGCACAGAGTTGGGAATAATTCTGGAGCACAAAAAATAATTAAAATTATTATAAGAATGCGGATAGTACACATAGCATATAGTAAATTCTGTTTGTTAACCCATCTACATATCCATCATCATTTATCTACCTAACTCAATCCATCCATTCATCATCCATCCACCCATCTATCATGCATCTATCAATTCACCCATCCATCTACCCACTCATCCATCCACCAATCCACCCATCCATCCATCAATCCATCCATCCATCCATTCCTCCATCCCTCCATTCCTCCCTCCCTCCCTCCCTCCCTCCCTCCCTCCCTCCCTCCCTCCCTCCCTCCCTCCCTCCATCCATCCATCCATCCATCCATCCTTTCATCCAGTTATCCTAAAAAAGCAATTTGAGAATTTATCATGTTCCAGACACTCTTCTGGACGCTGCAGATACAACAATGAGGAAAGTCCCCAGTCTCTGGATCTTTACTTGTACAAGTGTGTGTGTGTGTGTGTGTGTGTGTGAGTGTGTGTGTGTGTGTGTGTGAGAGAGAGAGAGAGAGAGAGAAAGAGAAAGTGAGAGAGTAAAAGCTTTAGCAAATAAACATTCACAGAGCTCTAAGATCTGTGAGGAGGAGAAAACATGGGAACTTGAGAGTAAAGGAGGAAAGTTCTTTCTGAGGGACTGGGTATTGCCTCCCAGTGTAGGAGATATTTAAGCAGAGAAGTAAATGGGGAGAAGTGGCTAATAGAAGTTCTAGAGCCAAAGACCTGAGGGAGACCAAGACATGGCAAGAGCAAGACTCTAAAACCACAAAAAGGTCATTGCACTTAATGGCAGCCATTGTAACTGGCTGTTCTGCATATTTCTCAATCCTAATGAAGCAAGAGCTGATTGTGAGGCCACCAAAAGTCTATGTTCTACATTTACTCTCTTCATTCATAGGCAACTTCGGAGGCTTCAGTTCTTCTTCATACTCCTCTCCTATTCAAATCCAGCAGCAAATTTGTCCCCAGGAATCTCTGGTGTTCAGGAGGTCTTTATAGTGAGGGAGAAGAAAGAGACATAACAGGAAAAATATTTGGTCTTGGAGTAAAAATTAAATTTAATGAGGCATTGTGAAAGAAACAAGAATGAGGTTTTGGGGTGGAGAAAGGTCCCAGTAATTGTGTAGCCTAGGAGACAAGTAGACCTTGGGTCTCCAAAAAGGAGACAGACATTTTACTAGACCTCAGGCTCTGTGCTCACCTCACCTTCAAACCTTGCATTGAGCTCATGGTGTGTCTGGGGTAACTATTTTGCCACACTCACTCAGGGCAGACACATTACCCATAAGGAAGTAACTTGCCTCTTTGGTTTTCTGGCAAATGATCAGTCTGTGTATCATACCTGTGTTAGTTTGAGAGAAATGCCCATGCACAGCCAAGAGTCCACTGGGAAACGACTTTATTTTCCAACAGAAGTTTACAGAATACAAAGTAAGCCTGCAAAAATAGATTTGCATTCTGTTGAGGCTTGCCTGGCCAGATGAAGAGGAAGAATTGGGTACCTATAGGAAGAAAAAGGAGGCTGAGAGAGAGGGACCATCATACAAGATCTGACTAGACCCCAGAGTTGAGGTCTTCAAATGCAACTGAGAAATTTTACTATTTATGTCCTTGGGCCTCAAAAGATGAAGGTCAGAATTAATTAAAGATATTGTGTGTACTATAGGCTCTGTTGGCATTATAGACCATAAGGAACTGTCTTCATCTGTACAGAATATCCTGAGATATTCTGGTGTGAGATATATCGACACTCTCTAATTTAGTGATTCTATTAGCACTGTGTCATCTGAAATCAAGGAACTTTGGCCTATCATCTGCTTTTGAGTAAGAAGAGCTCCTTCTTGGATGCTTCACCTTTAAACCTCAGCTTCCTTGCTTGCACAAAGTTGGGAATGCAGTAATAACTCTCCAGGTTGGGTGTGATGTTAAGATAGGGCATGCAAGTTCAGTGCTGAATTAAATATTCAACCGTGAGTAAGAGTCCCCTAAGTGGCATTGCTGATAAGGCACATCAGTGAAAAGAATAGCTCAATGCCACAAGAAACTCATCTCTACCACCCAAGAACTAACCAGGTCTGACCCTGCTTGACTTTTGAGATTAGCCAAGACTGGGTACGTTCAAGATGGTTTGGCTCTAGACAAAAACTTGATGCTAAGAGAATTTTAAATTGATTTATGCATGTATAGACCCAAAAGACAGTCCAGGAGGGGTAAAGTACACAGGGCAAGTAAAACTCCAAAATCCTTTGGGGACTAGGACAATCAAAGGGATGTTGTACTGAGTTTTGACATGTGAAATTAACCAAGGCAGCTCTGTTTTGTTCAATTGCAAGAACATGCTGCAGCTCTTTGACTTGCTCTCCCATCTTAGCTGCAAACCAGGCCCGGCTGATGGAGACATAGCCTTCTCCCTTCCTCACTCTCCCTCCCTTCTTCCCTCCCTTTTTCCTCCCCTCCTCTTTCTCTCTTGCTCTCCTCTCTTTTTCTCCTTCCTTCCTTCCTTCCTTCCTTCCCTCCCTCCTTCCTTCCTTCCCTCCTTCCTTCCTTCCTTCCTTCCTTCCTTCCTTCCTTCCTTCCTTCCTTCCTTCCTTCCTTCCTTCCTTCCTTCCTTCCTTCCTTCCTTCCTTCCTTCCGTCCTTCCTTCCCTCCTTCCTTCCTTCCCTCCTTCCTTCCTTCCTTCCTTCCTTCCTTCCTTCCTTCCTTCCTTCCTTCCTTCCTTCCTTCCTTCCTTCCTTCCTTCCTTCCTTCCTTCCTTCCTTCCTTCCTTCCTTCCTTCCTTCCTTCCTTCCTTCCTTCCTTCCTTCCTTCCTTCCTTGCCAAGGAATGAACTTCCATCACCTATGTGCAAAGCATCTTACCTGCCACACTATCTCACTATCTTTCTTCCCTTTCTATCCTTTCTGCCTCCACTGAACCCAAGCTTTACCTTTCTCCACTGGGAAAAGATGGCAAGAGGGTCTATGCTGAGCACTTCCAGATTCAGAAGCTCTTCTCACTCACTCCACACTTTTTCTCCAGAAGAAAGCATATCGGGCATTTACAGGGAGGGGAGGCAAAGAATTTTTCCTTGAAGGTCATGGATTGCTGAGTCCAGGGGTCCACAACAAATCAATGGAAATCAGAGAGCCTGGAATCTCTCCGCTAACCCCCACTCCCCCAGGTAATACCAGCAAGCTGTTCCCTTTCCTAATCTTTTGTTCAACCACATGGAAACAAACAAACAAAAATAAAAAACAAAGAAAGCTTGATTTCATAAAGCTCTTTCCAGGAGGTCCAATGATAGTCTCTGATTCTAATGCATTTTGTTATAGTTATCATGGTAAAGAAATGCGAACATATTAAAGCTGCTACTTAGAGTTTTCCATTGATACCTCATTTAATCTTTTACTGGGAAGTTGTGGTATGATTATAACCCTAGCCTGTTGGGGACCTTCTGATCTCCTACTTTGGGGTTAAAGTGGATACTAGCCCTTCTCTCTCCCACCCTCAATTGTGCTTCTCTTGACAGAGCTCCAGATGCAACACAGCAAACTCAGCTCAGCCTCCCTGGCTTTTGCTTTCAGCCAGGGAGGCCCTGGGCCCTGAGCTATGCAGGTTCAGTTTATTCTTGCCCTTCCACGGGCAGCTTGAATAGCATTGTCTCAGAGAAAACCTGGCTGTTTTTCAATCCTTCTCAATGGGAATCACTAAGTTAGATCATCTTTATCGACTAATGCCTATTGACTCATGTATGAACTGGCTCTGTTCTTGCCCTATATCTTAAGATCCTCCAGCTTTTTTCCCTTTAAAGCAAGGACACAGAAGAAATGGTCAATGTTATTTCGTGAAATAGTAATTGAATGAATAAATGAATGAACGAACCAACTCTCAGTCTGCAGAGGCATCAGAGTTGAGGGGTGTTAAAATGGGGTCAGTAATTATCAAACACCTTATTTTAGAGGGCCACAACTGGCTGTGCTCAGGGAACCATATGACATTTTGGGGATCAGACTTGGGTCATCCACATGTAAGGTAAAAGCCTTAATCTGCT
Source organism: Suncus etruscus (assembly GCF_024139225.1). Taxonomy (NCBI): domain Eukaryota; kingdom Metazoa; phylum Chordata; class Mammalia; order Eulipotyphla; family Soricidae; genus Suncus; species Suncus etruscus. The sequence continues at coordinate 30,920,390 of NC_064862.1, forward strand.
GAACTAAAGTTTCACCTCCAGTAAGTAGAAGGGAATCAGGACTTCAAGCCCTGGTGTGAAAGTTGATAACCATTAGGCTACCTAGCCTTCTGGATCCTGACACACACAGAAGCCTAGAGATTCTAAGCCAGAGGGAGTTCCCAGACAGGAAATGATCTAAGTGCCGGTGTTTGAACATCTCCAAGCATTTCAAATCATAAAAAAACAAAAACAAAAAACGGGGGGGGGGGGGGCGGCGAGGTGGCGCTACAGGTAAGGTGTCTGCCTTGCAAGCGCTAGCCAAGGAAGGACAGTGGTTCGATCCCCTGGCGTCCCATATGGTCCCCCCAAGCCAGGGGCAATTTCTGAGTGCTTAGCCAGGAGTAACCCCTGAGCATCAAATGGGTGTGGTCTGAAAAACCAAAAAAAAAAAAAAAAAAAAAAAAGGGCAACGTAAGCGGCACCATTAAAGCCTGTTGTTCTCCATCCCATCACTGCTCTCCCTATCTATTAAAATAATGGTATGAAAAATAAACAGCCTTTATGGACAATTTTATAGAACGCAAGCTTTGTTTGTTTCCCTTACCGTTACCATGGCAGTGATGGTCTCTGGATAACTTCAGGTCTCTCCACAATTGAAGGGAATGGAATCAAATTGCTTCAGGGAAAAAATTGTCAAAGGTTTTTCCTTCTCTGATGCCCCACCCCCAGAACTCAACAGCAGCACACCGCACCTTGAATTTTGATGCCCATAAGAAGGCTTGTTTCTTAACCTAGAACCTTCCATGGCTCCTCACTGCCTAAGATCTGAAGTTCATGCGTCTCAGTGTGGCACAATCTGGCTTCCACTCCTGTGCCCTTTATATCCCTGCTTCTAAATCTTCCTGTAGGTACCCCACTAACTATCCCTCCCTCTATCTCACTATACTTCATGTTTCTATATATATTTGCTCATGCAAATATGGACCTCTGAGCTGTCCTTCCCTGCCAAGTGACCCCTGACCAGCTGATACACATTGTTCCTTTGATTTTAGACTTCAATGCTCAGGAGACCAGGCACGATTACCAGGGATGCTCCAATCAGTGGTGTGGAGGCCACTAGGGCTTTACCCAATAGTGCTCAGAGGGCAGTACAGTGCCAGGGATCATAATCTGGGCTCTCTCCTTGATTCCTTTACTCTCTTTGCGCTCTTATACTCCCTGCATCACAAAGTACAGTTGCCTTATTGACTAAGTGGACCTACATTTTACTTTATCTCTGAGTTATGCTTTTTCCATCCATTAATCACACATTTTGATCCCAACTGAGAATCACCAGGCAACAGCTTTTGGCACATGATAGAGTCTTTGTCAAAAGACAAATTTCATCATTGGATAAAGTGGGTTATTGAAAAATGTATCATTTAGGGATTTATGATGAAAAGAAGCTGATGTTGCTTAAATTCATCCTAAAAAAGACAGGGAAGGGCTTCGGTAGATGGATAGGACTATCTCACATACCAAAGAAGAGTTGAGAAAATCATTCTGAGAATAGCACCATAGTAATTCTAAGGGTCTAAGGATTTCTCTCTCCCCCAGATCTTTGAAGGACCAGGTCTTGGGAAGGAATCAGGTTGGACTATATATGTATGTATATAAATATCCATTTCCTGGGCAAGGAGTGGTAAGGATTTTTGATGGACAAGTCCACCAGATTTTGATTAGAGGAAACAAAGAGGTGCCTTGATTTTTGACTTAGGTCCTCTAGCCACCCCTGTACAGTTAGGAAGAATATAAAGGGTAATGCACAGGCTCCTGATATTTTCAGTCTTCTGTGTTTCTTCATTCTAGATGAAGTTACAAGATCTGAGTCATCTGACAGTGAGGGACCAGCTGCCAGTTGCACAGAGGGGCATAGCTTTATGGCAAATCTCAGAGCTCAAAAGTCTTGGTTCCACTCCAGGCCATTGGAATGCTTATGACCAAGAAGATCTATCAACCTGAACTGATAAATATCCAATACACCATGAGTGCATTCAGAGCAAATGTCACACATAGGGAAGTGGGTTTGATCATAGAGCTCAAATACTATGCTTACCAGTATGGGTTAGGTTATGCTGCTGTAAGAAACTTTAAAACTTCAGTGTTATGAGGTGACCTTAGGCACCTCTCCAGCACCATAGGATAACGAGCATTATCACATCCTCAGGTCCTAGCATAGAATCATTAACCTAGTTGGCTGAATATTGCTGGAGTAACCCCTAGAACTCCTCAGACCCCTAAGAAACACCTTTTATGGCATTTTACAATTTTTATCCAAAAGGTCCTGTGGGTATTCAGCTATTCTCCAGGTCAGTTTTTCTCCCTATAGGTATTTAATGCTGTCACTCACTTCTATTTTTCAATTTTGTTATTTCAATACATCATTACCTAGCCATTGCTTTTTAACTTTTTCTTAAATGGAAGTACAATTTCTGCTCGCAGTCTATTGGTCAAAAATGAGAGCATGGGTCTCACTCTAACTGCAAGGAAGGCTGGGAGATTCCTGGGGAGTACATGGGATATCTGATGAACTCTATACCTACACATACAGAGAACAGAAAAACTTAATAGCAAATAAGCCTACAACACCAGGGCATATCAGACTTCTTAGAAGAGAGCACAGAAAAGCCAAAGAGCAAATCCTTTGACTGAAAGCCAGCGATTAGGAACCTGGGGATGCTTTGTTTTATAGTTTTGCTCCACATGTTTGAGGTAGAACACTGGCCAAGCCTTCAATTGCAAGAGTGCATAGCTATGAGTGAAGAGATATCCCTAGGAATTCTGCAGAAGGGTGACTTCATGCCAGGCATGACCTCTATCTTTTCTCACATTCCTATCCTTCATTTGGAAATTATGCTCATTTGTTAAAGGAGATAACATGCAGAGAGAAAGTGAATGAGTTGTCTGAGGATGCAGGACTGGTAGAAACCTAGAGCAGGGTAATCACGCTGCACTTTGAAGTTCACCAAACCAGCCAGATATCTTAGGAGCCAATGATTCCTTGGAAGGAAAGAAGAATACTCAGGGAGACAAAGGTAATAGTGCTAATGTTGTGAAGGATGGATAGTGATTCCCAATGAGTAAAGACTTACTGGCTTTTGTAATCTCACAAATCTTCTGGTCATCTTGTGCACTGGTTTCCATCATTATATTCATTTCACATATGAGGAAAGTGTGGCAGATAGAGGCAAAAGAAAACATCCTCAATGGGTCCAAAGAGATAACACCGCAGTAAGGTATTTGCCTTGCATGCAGCAGATCCAGGACGAATGGTGGTTCGAATCCCAGCATCCCATATAGTCCCCAAGCCTGTCGGGAGCGATTTCTGAGTATGGAGCCAGAATAAACCCCTGAGAGCTCTTGGGTGTGACCCAGAAAACCCCCCAAAAATTATCCTCGAGACTACACAGTTACAAAGTGAACCCAGAGTTACTCAAAACTCAACTGCACTTCCAGGAAAAGAACAATCACCTTCATTTCCTCATGTTTTTCCTGCCCATCTCCTTTAGTTTGACCAATTTCCTTTTAAACAAGCACTTCTTGCTTAGCCATTTGTCAGATGCCTTCATGATTTTCATCCCTTGTTTAAAATTTAGTTTTTGGTCCTGAGAGAGAAAGAGAGAGTATAGGGGTTAAGCACATGTCTTGCATGCAGCCCACAATGCTTTGATCCCTATCACTATCTGCTGTCTTCTGAGTACTGCCAAAGGTCACTGCAGAGCACAGAACCAGGAATAGCTCGTGAACATTGCTGTGTGTGGTGCCACCACACTCCCCCACCGCCTTCCCCCAAGCAGTTTTTAAAAAGGAAGGCAAACAGCATGGCCTATACCACCTCAGATCCCGAAAAGAAACACCAGCGGCCTGATTATGTGGCCCGTAAAAATACACACCCCACCTTGCTATCCTTAACAAAAGACAGATGCTAATGAGAATTTTCACTTGCATTTATAGGCTCAGTGTTAATTATACCAGAGCTCTCTGAGTTTTTCTATAGGCCTCTGATTAACAGGGGAAGAAAATCAATAAGCGTACCCAAAAAAAATTTGGATGTGTTATACGGTTAATTCCAATTTTATGTTATAATCATGTTTTAATGTGGGCCCTAATTACCATAATTAAGCTGCCTGTGACAGCACAGGCTGGGACAGAAGCTCTTACTATTCTAAGATGACTTGTCAAAGGCTTTTCCCAGATTTTGGGTGCATTTTGCCACTTGGCAGGTTTGGGGTAGTATGAGTAGTAGGGAAACTGGTATGTGTGTATGGGAGAGAGTGAGGGGAATAAGAGGGGGCGAGCCTAAGGAAGTCTTGGTTCTAAGGTTTAAGACTTGCCAAGTTCCAGGCCATGCCATTAACTCAATATTTAATGTTGTTGTTTATTTATTTATTTATTTATTTTGGTTTTTCGGGTCACACCTGTTTGATGATCAGGAGTTACTCCTGGCTAAGCGCTCAGAAATTGCCCCTGGCTTGGGGGGACCATATGGGACGCCTGGGGATGGAACCACGGTTCTTTTTTGGCTAGCGCTTGCAAGTGAGACACCTTACCTCTAGCGCCACCTCACCAGCCCCACTCAATATTTATTGAACATTTACTGCATGCCTGGCCCTGCAATAGTAACGTGAAGGAGAACTTTCACCCATTCATGGATGTTGACCATTCAGTGACTCATTGCATAGGTGTGAAAAGCCAGTAATTTGGACTAGAATTATTTATCCACTTGACCCCAGCCTTGGGAGCAATCTGAGTGGTTTTCCCAAGGAAAAATGTTCTTAACAGAGGCCTTAAGGGTCGCAGGAGTTAAATAGGCAGGAAGTCATGAATAGACCATTTCTGACAAAGGAAATTGCCTATAGAGAGACACTGAAAGAGGTTTATTTGGGATCTTATGAAGGCAGTGAGTGGTAGAGGGTGAAGCAGGGAACTGAACAGGACCAGACCACATGGGGTCTTTAAGGCTCCTTCATGAAACTTCAATAGCTGGGTTCCAAATTTATGTGAACTCTTCTCTCTCTACCTCCTTCCCACACTCTCTCCCTCCTTCCTTCCTTCACTCTTTCCTTCCTTCTCTCCCTCCCTCCTTCCTTCCCCTATTTGTCTGTCCCTCCTTCCCTCCTTTCCTTCCTTCCCTCCTTTCCTTCCTTCCTTCCTTCCTTCCTTCCTTCCTTCCTTCCTTCCTTCCTTCCTTCCTTCCTTCCTTCCTTGCTTCTTTCCTTCCTTCCTTCCTTCCTTCCTTCTTTCCTTCCTTACTTCCTTCCTTCCTTCCTTCCTTCCTTCCTTCCTTCCTTCCTTCCTTCCTTCCTTCCTTCCTTCCTTCCTTCCTTCCTTCCTTCCTTCCTTCCTTCTTTCCTTCCTTCCTTCCTCCCTCCTTCCAGTTATCTATGAAAAATACTCATTGAACTGACACTATTATATACTATATACTATTACATAGTACAGTTTTAGTATTATAACATAGACTTCTGACTTTTGATTCTATTACATCATTCGTTCATTTTTCTGAAAGGCAATTTGTGCCAGAAACTCAAGCTTAAGGTGTATAGGGAACTTTCTTGGATGCTAACCACTTATCAGTCATTCAGTAACCACTCTCAAAACCTTACTCTGAAAATGAAGCCTCGATTTCCAAAGCCAGGACACTGGAGAGACATGGCTCTGGAAGGAAATGCTGATTCAGAAAATAATTCACACATACTGAAGAAGGTGAAATGGGTTCAGGAATTCCAACACATAAGCCTTTCACTCCTAATAAGCAGACAGCTCTGTGGGGGAAATCCAGAAACACAAGGAAGCATTTGCCTGAGACTCAGGCTATTTATTGAGAAGAACCAAACCACATTCTGGGGTGGATGGAGATCAAGCGGTCTAAATACCAAATTAAATGTGGGTATCCTTTCTGCCAACTTCCTGTTTACCCACTTGGATGGTCAGACCCACCCACATCTGGGAGGGGTCTGCGGTTTGGAATAAAAAAATATAAAAGGTGTTGACTCGGGGAAGGGGGAAAGGAGAGGAAGGCAGCAAGGAAGCATGGAGAGCAGCTGAAAGGGAGACAGAGGCAGAGAGAGGCAGAGAAGAAGTGGAGAATTGGCTGCTTGGAAAAGGCTTAGCATAGAAGCTATGTGAGGAAATGCACATGGTGGTTAGGGCCATTAAATAAAGTAGGCTGACTCCTATGAAACTTTAACTGATAGCCTGTGAAATTATTTCATCGCCACTACCCTTCTCCAGACTCGCCGGTGGAAGGGGTAAAGGCACTGTGCTGAGAAAGGCCTCAACCCAACATTAGGACTTTAGACTTTATATTTAAAATTAAAGCAACACTTAAACACCAAACTAAACACCAAAAACTACATTCAAAGATGTTTCCAATCTATGAGTAACAAGGGGTATACTGAGTGAGATGGCTTCCAATTAACACCTTACAATGTTTTGACTATCTATTATCCTAGCCCAGTCCTTTGAAATTTCATTTAGTAAATATTTATTCATTTAGTCAACAACCATCCTGTCAGGATCCCACGGGAGCTGAACCTGAGGCAAGGGTTTGGGTACAAGTTGTAGACTGCTCTGTTAGGGACTAGGCCAGAAGTGGCCACTCTGTCTTCTTTCTATGGTCTGCAGGAGGCCACACAGTAGCTCAACAGGTAGCCAGGAAGCAGTGATTGTGATGGAACTCAGTGCAGGAGCCCTCTGCCTGATATCTTTCTACCTGATGAGAAACAAAGGGGAACTTGGAGATGGGTTTCACAGTATCTGCATTTCACTGCAGATCTGTGCTTCCCAATATTCCATGTGCTTGAGATCTTGTGAGGCTGGTCACACCTGAACAGGTCTGGATCTCACCCCAGGTTGAGTTCCTGTGAGCTCCTGGTGAACCTGAAAAACTGCTGATTAGCTACCATGTAGGTTATTCCAAAGCAGAAAGTCCATAGAGCATAGTGGGAGGAGCTCTGCTTTGGTCTAGTCACCGTCTTTTATAAATGGACAATGGAAGCTCAGAGAAAGACCTACGTTGCCATTACCTGCAGGATCAAGACCTGAGCTTTCCCCCATTGCAGGCAAAAGCTGTTCTTCGGCAGAAGAAACCAAAGGTAGCTGGTACTTGGGTATTTCAGGCACACTCTGGGATATTGACAGGCACTAATGGTGCTAATGAACTAGAAGACCTAGGTTCACCCAATAATTGCAGGTGAAGCTAAAAGAGTAAATATAATCCTCATTAATGGCAAGAAATTGTCTCCACAATAGAGAATCTTATAGGAAGCTTTAAGCACAGGTAGACTAACCTCCGTTTTTTTTTTTTTTTTGGAGTTTTGTTTATTTATTCATTTAACCTTCAGAAAAATATATTTTGGAATACCAAAGTCCTATTCAATTCCCCAAATATAAAGCCAGAATCTCCAGGTTTAAAGAAAATGGTAAGGAGAGTAGACACAGGACATATGAAACTTCATTAGACACCTTAGATGGTTATCCGAACAGTAAAGAGATGGGAAGGAAGAGAAGGCACGAGAAAAAGGAAGAATTCTACAAGCACAGGACTGCAGAAGTATTAAAATAAGAAGCATGCCAAAGTCAGCAGGGCCCTCTGGCTCTTTTTATGGCTGGTGCTGGACTGCTGCTGGGGTAATACATTAATGTAGGAAAAGAAAAGCACATCAAAACAAGTCAGAGAAGAGCAAGTCAAAGAAAAGAGGATTGCCAGGCTAGTCATTATTTTTGAATTTTCCTTCACAACCTTCCTTCCCGTTTGCTCTGGTCTCAATGATTCATACATATGGGCATGACTGTGGTCTGTGGGGTTTGTATATTCAGCTGCAATGCTCACTAGACACTTTTACTGATGGTGCTTATACACATGAAGATAGGGGGATGCACACTTAAGCTGGGCTGCTTGCACACACTTGGCTCTGCTGTGCTGGAGACAATGGCCCAGGTTTGTGCTCTGGGACTTCTATACTGCAGAGCAGCTGGTTCCCACCTCTGTGCATGGGGGAGGTACGAGGGACCGAACTCCAGGCTTCATGCTTTTTGCCATTAAATAATTCCCAAGGTGCTTTTTGCCATTAAATCATTCCCAAGCTCTCCTAATTAAAAAAAATTAAAGACGTAATCTCCTATCTTTTTTTCACCCTTAAAATAAAATTTAAAATCCCGAGGCATGGTTCAGAGATTAAGGCACTTGCCTTGCATATGCTGGTTTTTTCTCTGGCACCACTTATGGTTCTCCAAGCATCATCATTTTTAGTGCAGAGCAAACCAAAATCAGAGAGAGAGAGAGAGAGAGAGAGAGAGAGAGAGAGAGAGAGAGAGACAGAGAGAGAGAGACAGAGAGACAGAGAGAGACAGAGAGACAGAGAGACAGAGAGAGACAGAGAGAGAGACAGAGACAGAGAGAGACAGAGACAGAGACAGAGACAGAGAGGAGAGATGGAGAAAAAAATAGGATATTATAAAATAAATTTCCATGGTTTGTGAGATCACCCCACACACCATATTTCTAACCTTCAGGCAGATGGGTCTGATAAAGGTAAGGTAGCCATGAAGGATTACTAAACAAAGCCAGTTAGAGAGAGTCATGGCATCATTCTGCTTTTAGCCTTGTTGTATCTCTGCTTGCGCCAAGCCAAAACTGCTTTCTTTCTTAACCCAGTACAAAATTCAACCAGGTGGAGCAGGGTAGAGTAAGATTCAAGTGGACTTTTACTTATCAAAGGGCTAAGTGAAAAGGGAAGAGGAGGATGGGGGAAATGCCTTTTTTGGGGGTTAATAGCTGGGTGTCATCTCACAGGATATAATAACAATAGATCTGAAAAAGGAATTAATATTTCAACACGTTGCCATGAAACTTTCATGGAAACAGGTGTGAGCAGTGTCTATAGAGTTTCTAACGGTTCAGGATCTGAGGACACCCTTCTGAGATACTGGGTTTTAGAAGCTACTGGGTTTCACAAGCTTCTTGAATGCTTCTGATGTTCCTTGTGTAGAGAACTCAATTAGATTTAATACTCCATTAGATTCAATACCTGTCTTTGGCTCCTCTTTTCTAATGTGCCTGAAATCTCAGTTAAAATCCATGTCCTATAACAACAGGCCTACGTTAAAACACAAGCCTTAGGATAGCACAACAGGGAATGATAACAGAACAAAAAGGATGTTTGCCTTGCATTTGGAAATCCTAGTTCAATCCTCAGCATCCCATATGGTCCCTCCAGCCTGCCAGGAGTGATTACTGAGCACAGAACCAGGAGTAACCCCTGAGTGTAGCCAGGTGAGGTCTCTAAACAAGATCAAACAAACAAACAAAAACACAAGCTGTACTGAAAAATAGTTTATGGGAATTTATCATTGTGAGTCTATATAAGAAACTAAGTCAGCAGTGTCCTGAACTGGACAAGTTTTATGCATTAAGATAAGCTTGTCTTTACTGTGTGCTTATATGAGCTTCAGGATAAGGATTTTCCATATTCTCGATAACTCCTTAAGGTAGGACTCTTCTTGTTGCCCTTTTCCTCGTTAGAAAAAGGAGGTATAAAGAGGTTACAAAATCTACCCAAGGCCAGATAGCTAGGGAGTGGAAGAGTCAGATTTTGAATGATCTTATAACAGATTAATAGGCTGGTGCTTTCCATAAATAGAGGCAAAAGAAAGGGGAAAGTATCATAGCCCGGAGAGTCTAAAATCAAGGCAAATATACATTAAGAGAATTTAGGAAAATCAACAAAAACTGATAGCCATATATCTCAACTCAAAACTTCTGATTCCTATTTTGGTTAGACAAAAAAACACTTCCCCAAACCACTTATTTTGAAAAAGTGTCAGGTAATTGTGCTCTCACATTTTCAGAAATCTGGGGGTGTCCACATCAGTATGTGAAAATGGACCAAATTACTCAATCATGATGTTGAAATAGACTCTGGATATGTGTATGGGAGGGGATTCACCAATAATGATCTTGTCTATACCTTTCGTGGGTTTACTGTAAATTTACCGTAAAGTTCCTTGAGCCAGAGACCATGCAGTGCAGAGAATCAAACTTAGGGTCTTGCACATGTTCAGATGCTGGAACAATCTCCCCTGACACTTTTTATTTTTGCTTAATTTGAAACTTTCCAGGGCCGATTTCCCTATAGTCTGGTGCTATAAAAATGTACTAAATATATATAATATTATATATAAATATATATAACAAATATATAAAAGAGTGCGCTAAAGGTTCAGTACAATAGCTAATAGCTGAAATCAACCTAGATGTTCAACGATAAATGAGTGGATCATGAAGATGCGGTACATATATACAATAGAATACTACATGAATAGAATTGGAGATTATTATGTTAAATGAAGTAAGTCAGAAGAAGAAGGATAAATGCAGAATAATAGCACTTATATGTTGGTATATAGAATAAATGCTTGAAGAAATGCAATGGCTTAAGTGGGAGTTGTTGAGACTACTCAACAACAATAGGCCCCAGATATTTTTGAGAAGGAAATAAATTGAGTAGAGGAGAAGAAAAACAAATATGAAAGGACGGTAAACAATAGGTTTCAAATGCAATGGTGGTGTTAAGAAAGGACAGCACTAAATATTTAAGCCATGGTCAACAATAATCAAATCATGATACCCAAACTTTAACAATTTAAACATAAAATGAGCCCATTATGCTGGCAGGCTGGGGCTTAGGGCTGGAGGCATGGGATATACTCTAGGAACATTAGTGGAGGGAGATTGACACTGGTGGTGGGATTGGTTCTGAAAAAATTGTATGGCTGTGTCATGGGGATCGTTGGACTTGTTCTTACGGCCCCCATATGCGCTGATAACGCCACGTGGCATTGTTCCTTGTTTGCATAGGCACATTAAAATGGGAAAATACTATACATACAAATAAGTTCTTATCTAATAGAGATTGGAACACACAAATCTTGTAGTGCAATGGGACCTTACACCCTGAATATTGACATAATGACCAGGCACAGGCCTCAGAAGAATAGGCATCCTCCATTCACCCCTGAACCAGGGAAGCTATCTACAAAACATCCAAGGCTTTTTATAACAACACCTGGAAGCAATCCTCTACCAGGGAGACCCTACCATTGCTCTGACACCGACCTGCTCAAAAGAGACTTCCCTTAACACTAAGAAGACTTGACAACAACAACGACCTGCTTACAGGACAGGGCTCTCTGCATTGCCCTTTAATTGTGAGGTGAAACAAGAGGATACTCCGCACCATCCTGACTGCAATGTAGGATATGAAGATTCCAGGATCTTTAATACAGAAACATGATACCAACAACAGAGACTGTGTGAAAAATAAAAGTGTAATGGCACTACAGACAATGACTTGGATTGGACAAACTAGTTTGCCTGGAGCCTAGAGTTGGTCTTATGCCAGGAAACTTCAGGGGTAGGATCTCCTTGTATTTAGGCCAAGGCTTTTCCTTTCCATGTCCCTCATATTTTGGTGGGCCTATGCAAACAATAATTGCCACTCTAACACTATTTTTACTGTGCTCCTTTGACTCTAATCCTTAAGAAAAACAACCCACTTAAACTTTTGAGGTTAACTTAAACTAATATGTATGTGCATGGAAATGTAAAAAAGTACTTTGCCTTCAATGTTTAAGGAATTACATAAATTTTATGTCTTTAGATTGCTTTGTGTGCTGCTAAGAAATATTATGTATTACAATCTGGGGGCTTGTGGGACAAAGTAATTGTACATGGGTTCTGTTTTATTTTTCTTAATGTTCTTTGACTGAAAGTTCAAAGTTCAGATATCAGCAAGGAGATTTCTGAGAATTCTGTTTATGGGTGATTGTCCTTCCACTGTAACTTTATCTTGTCCTCTTTCTTTGCATCTTTGTTCTCATAATTAAAAATTAAAAATTAAAAAATATATGCAATTTCAAAAAAATTGTATGGTTTGGCTGGAAGGTACAGCTCACGACAGGAAGTTCACCTCAAAGAGTGGTGAGTGCAGTTAGAGAAATATCTACACTGAGAACTATCATAACAATGTGAATGAATGAGGGAAGTGGAAAGCCTGTAGGGGTGGGGTGAGGAAAAGGGTGATTTGGGACATTGGTGGTGGGAATGTTGCACCAGTGAAGAAGGTGTTCTTTACATAACTGAAACCCAACTACAGTCATATTTGTAATCAAAGTGTTTAAATAAAGATATTAATATAAAAATATCAAGTATGCATTATGTATGTATTTTGTATTTTTGAAAAGTAGTTAAAATATTTTAAATGAGGAGTGCAGAAAATAAAGTTTGGTTAATTAGAAATTTTATATTACTATAATTTAGCTGGAAGATGAAATAAAGTAGATGCATTGCTAAAAAAATAAAAAGAATGGTGTGTGTGTGTGTGTGTGTGTGTGTGTGTGTGTGTATTTTGTTTTTGGTGGAGGAGAATAAATACATGGAGTTTGTGCTGGGTACTGAACCCAGGACCTTACACTTGCAAAGCAGGGACTACCACTGAGCCACAACTTCAGCCACACCAGGCCCCTATGTAGAAAGGCTTTTAGATTACTATCATTCTTTTTGTTTTGTTTCATTTTGGGGTCACACCCGGTGGAGTTCAGGGGTTACTTCTGGCTCTGCACTCAGAAGTTGCTCCTTGCAGGCTCGGGGACCATATAGGATGTCTGGATTTGAACCAGGGTCTGTCCTGTGTTGGCCACGTGCAAGGAAACGCCTTACCGCTGTGCTATCGCTTTGGCCCTGATCATTATCATTCTTGCCTACTCAAAATGAAATGATTATGCAGCCTTGCAGCCTTGTCATTGTGGGAACATATGTTTGTATTTCCCGTAGGTAAGTACCTAGGAGTGGATGGTTAGATGATAAGCCAAGTGTGTGCTCAACTCTGAAGGCACCACTGAGAGCTTTTTCAAAGTCCTTTCACATCTCTGTCTGGAGGGTGCAGGTGTTCCTGTGACTTTGCTTTCTTGCTGGCAGTTTTTTCCCCTAATGTAAGTCATTCTAGTAGCAGAACTACAGTGCTTCATGGTGGGGTTTTCATTATCTTTAATCACCAGAGAGAATGAGCAGCTTTTCACTTATAGACTTTGGATTTCATCCATTCTTGGGTAATGTTTGTTTTTATTCCTTTATTCATTTGAGGCAATAATTTTAAATTAGTTATAAGAGCTGTTATTTAAATATATATATATATTCTAAAAGCAAAAATTTTTGGTGGGGGCTAGGGGAGTCTTTGAGTAACACCCAGTGGAACTCAGGGCTTATTCCTGGCTCTGAGCTTAAGAATCACTCCTGGTGAGTTTAGGGTACCATAAAGGATGCTAAGGGTAGAGCCTGGTCAGCTGAATTTAAGGCAAATACTATATCCACTCTACTATCTTTCTGACCCTTCTATCTTTAACTTTAAACATGTCTATTTTAGCTCAATGCATTTCTGATGCAGGGCCTAATGCAACTGCCTAGCTGAAACAAGACCCACTTTTTCTTTCATCTGTGCCCCCCCCCCCCCACTGCACACAGCTGTGCCACTTTAATTTCTTTATAGCAGAGCAAGTGGCAAAGGAATCTGAATGCAGAAACCTGGTAGTTTGTTTATCCCACTTCTGGTGGTGTTTGGGGGACCATATACGGTGTCAGAGATTGAACCAGAAGACTGTGCAAGGTTTATTCCTTGGCCCCTGTGCTCTCTCTGGCCCCTAAAGACAAAATCTTTGTTGATTACATGTTTCACAAGTATCTCCTAATTTATGATTTGCCTTTTCTTCTTCATATGTGTGTTTCTATGCATTTTGGATAATTCTGGGAACAAATCCAGGGGCTCATGCATTTGAAACATGTGCTCTGTAAATAAGTTAGATTCCTTGCTGCATTAGCATTGTGGGTGTGTGTGTGTGTGTGTGTGTGTGTGTGTGTGTGTGTGTCCAGCGGTACAGGTGTTACTCTGGGCTCTGTGCTAAGGGTAATTTTAGGTGGAGCTGGGGGGACTAAGTGGTTCAGAGGAACAAAACTTGGACCTCCCTCATACACATGTTCTCACATGTAAGTATATCTTAGGAGCAAAATATTCTAATTTTGGATTTGTCCAACAAATTGCTACTTTCTTTTTTAGTCCATGCCCTGGTGTCCTATTTTAGAAATGTTTGCCAAATTCTAGGATCACAAAGTTTTTTTTATCATGATTTTGCTCCATTTCATAAGTTTAGTTCTTGTAATTAGGTTTTTAGGTCTATGTGGTATAATTTTCATTTTTGGTTTGAGATAAGATAAAAATTTGTTTTGTGGGGCCAGTGAGGTGGTGCTAGAGGTAAGGTGTCTACCTTGCAAGAGCTAGCCAAGGAAGGACCACGGTTCAATCCTCCAGCGTCCCATATGGTCCCCCCAAGCCAGGGGCAATTTCTGAACGCTTAGCCAGGAGTAACCCCTGAGCATCAAATGGGTGTGGCCCAAAAATTGTTTTGTTTTGTTTGGGGGTATATGCCTAGCAAATTGTTTCAGCATCATTTAATGAAAAAATTGTCCTTTCTTCAATGAATTGCCTTGACAGCTTTACTGAAAATCAATGGGTCATATATAGCTGGGTCTGTTTCTTGACTCTATTCCATTGATCTACATGTCTATATTTTTTCACAATGACACTGTCCTGATTACTGTAACCTTATAATACACCTTAAAATAATTAGTATTGGTACTTCAACTTTGCTATTTTTCAAAATTATTTTTGCTCTCCTAGACTCTTTGTCTTTCTACCTGAATTTTATAATCTTCTTGTAAATTCTGGCCCATCACCCACAAATAAAAAAATCCCGCTGAGAATTTGATTGGGATTGCATTAAATCTTGGATATTAGGTTTTTTAATCTCTATGTAGTACTGACATCTTAATAATAGTAAAATGTTTTGACCCATAAACATGGTTTATCTTCCCATTTATTATGCCTCCTTTAATTTCTTTCAGTAATATTTTATAGTTTCGGAGTACAGGTCTTGAATATATTTTGTCAAATATATCATTAAGTATGTCATATTTTTATGCTCTAGCAATAGTCTTATTTAACTTCAAGTTCCAAGGCGGTTATTATTAGTTTATGGAAATAAAATTCATTGCTTGCATATTGTCCTTGCTAAACTTGCTAATTACTTTGAGTTTCTTTGTAGATTTTTATGATTCTTTCTGTGTATAATTCTTAGATTTTTCTGGAAATTCTGCAAATCATTATACTCTGACTTTTCCTTTCTGATTTATATAGATTTAATAATGTTTACAGGACCACACACTTATGTGGAGCTTAATAGCCACCAGGGCCATCTTCTGTAATGGGGATGTAGAGGAACCATGCAATATTAGGGGTCAAACTCAAGGCCTCTTACTGATACTTGTACCCCATAATCTTTAATTGTTTTTTTTTTTTCTTTTTTGCTTTTGGGTCACTTACCCAATGATGCTCAGGGCTCTCTGCACTCAGAGATCACTCTCAATGGTACTTGGGGGGCCATATGGAATCTGAGGATGGAACCCAGGTCAGCCACATGCAAGGTGGGAGATTTGCTTTACTATTTATTTATTTATTTATTTATTTATTTATTTATTTATTTATTTATTTATTTTGGTTTTTGGGCCACACCCGGCCGTGCTCAGAGATTACTCCTGGCTGTCTGCTCAGAAATAGCTCCTGGCAGGCATGGGGGACCATATGGGACACCGGGATTCGAACCAACCATCTTAGGTCCTGGATCTGCTGATTCCAAGGCAAACACCGCTGTGCTATCTCTCCGGGCCCTTATTTTTTAATTTTCTTTATTTAAGAGGCCGAAGTGATAGCACAGCAGTAGAGCATTTGCCTTGCATGCAGCTGATCCAGGATGGACAGTGGTTCGAATCCTGGTGTCCCATATAGTCCCTCAAGCCAGGAGCGATTTCTGAGCACATAGTCTGAAGTAACCCCTGAGCATCACCAGGTGTGACCTCAAAACAAAACAAAAGTTCTTTTTTTTTTTCTTTTTTGGTTTTTGGGCCACACCCGGTAATGCTCAGGGGTTACTCCTGGCTATGCGCTCAGAAGTCGCTCCTGGCTTGGGGGACCAGATGGGACGCCGGGGGATCGAACCGTGGCCCGTCCTAGGCTAGCGCTGGCAAGGCAGACACCTTATCTCTAGCGCCACCACGCCGGCCCCAAAAGTTCTTTTCTTTATTTAAGCACCATGGTTACAGAATTGTTCAAATTTGGGTGTCAATTATAGAATGTACACTACCCTTTGCCAATGTACCTTTCTGGCCTCCAATGTCCCCCATTTCCATCGCACCCTCTCACCCCCACCTGTCTCTGGAACAGACACTTTTCTTCTCTCTCTCTCACTCTCTCCTTCTCTCTTTCTCTCCTTCTCTCTCTCTCTCTCTCTCTCCCTCTCTCCCTCTCTCTCACCCTCCCTCTCTCTCTCCCCCTCTCTCTCTCTCCCTCTCTCTCTCCCTCCCTCTCTCTCTCTCTCTTTCTCTCTTTCTTGGCATTTCACTATTTTTTTCTGGCCCTGGATTACTTTGTGTTCCTGATTCAATGGGAATTATTATTATTAAGAATGAGTATTAAATTTTGCCAAATACTTTTTAAAAATTGTTGTGGGAACATCTCCATACATGCTGAGCAATCATGTGGTTCTGGAGATAGAAGTCAACACCTCAGACATGCAAAGCATGTGCTCTGTCACTTGAACTACATCCCTAGAGCCTCAAATATTTTATTTCTGCATCTTTTGGGATTATTTAATTTTTCTCTTCAGCTCATAACTTCCAAATTCCAATTATTCTTCATTGAAAAATTGATCCTATATTTTGTTGGCATACACTACTTAGTCATGATAAATTATCCTTTGTTGGGTTTAATCTGTTAGCGCAGTTACAAATCTGTGTGGTGAAATTCATGAGAGATATTGATGAAAAGTTCTTTTTTCCTTTATCTGATTTTGAGATTTGGATAACATTGGCCTCATTGAATGAATTGAAAAGTTCCATTTCCTGCTATATCCTGAAATATTAAAATTTTACTTTTTCCCTCAAATGTTTGGTACAAATCACCATTGAAGTAATAGGGTCTGGAGCCTTCATAGGAACATTTACTACAACATTTACTACAACATTTACTACAAACTCTTCTTTTGTAGTTTCTTCCATTTTATTATAGGAAGACTTTTAACTACAAATTCAAATTCTTTAGTTTAGAAGTCAGGCAATCTGCAGCTTCTTGACTGAGCTTTGGTAATTGGTATTGTCTAAGGACTTTTTCCCCCATTTTCCTATTATGGAATAGCACTATTCATAATATTTTATAATGAGACTTTTAATATTGATAACATCATTAATGATGTTGCTGCTCTCATTCCTGACATTAGTAGTTTATACTTCTTGCCACCTTCTTATTCTGTCTAAAGATTTATTACAATGACTTATTTTTAATAAAGAACAAGATTTACTTTTACTGATTTATTGGGGAGTTTGCATTTGTTTTTTTATCAGATGATTTCTTCTTGGTATTTATCATTTAAATTTAAAATGAACATTTTATTTGTTCCCTTTGGATTCAGCCTAATTATTCATAAGGTTTTAAGAGAGATATCAAAAGCATGGATTTCCCCTTTTCTAGTATAAGCAATTGAAACTATCACTTTCCCTCTCGGTACTGCTGCAGCTGCATCCAAATTTTGGTATATTGTTCTTTAAAAATTCAGTTCAAATGGGTTTTCATTTCATTTATGTTTTTATGTCTTTGCCCCATTGATAATTTAGAAATGGGTTGTTAAGTGTGAAAACATTCTGGAATTTTCCAGATAAACGCTATGAATTTCTAATTTTAATGTGGCTAGAGAATGCTGTTTCTGTAAGTGGATTCATTTAAAAATATATTGAGACTTATTTTACTGATTATAGAAATTAGTCATATGGGTAAAATACACACATGGAAACAATATGCATCTTGATATTGTCAGGAGGATGGTTCTGTGTCAGTTAAAATTGGCTGATGATATCTTTCAGAATTCTGTGCTAAAGATCTTCCCTCTACTGTTACATTAATTTTGAGACAGGGATATTAAAATCTCTAAATAAAATATTGCATAAGTCTTTTTAATTTTGGTTATATCAATTTTTGCTTCATAGTTTGAGGATTGGAGTGTTAGTATGTGTGGAATTGACATAACTTTTGATGACTTTGACCTCTGTGCTTATAAAATAACTTCTTGTTCCTGATGATGGTTTTTTCTCTGGAATATATTTTGTCAAGACATCACTTATGGGGCTGGAGAGATAGCATGGAGGTAAGGCGTTTGCCTTTCATGCAAGAGGTCATCGGTTCGAATCCCAGCGTCCCATATGGTCCCCCGTGCCTGCCAGGAGCCATTTCTGAGCATGGAGCCAGGAGTAACCCCTGAGCACTGCCGGGTGTGACCCAAAAACCACAAAAAAAAAAAAGACATCACTTATTCCTCATAGGAGTGTGTTTACTGACATGATTTGGACTGAAAAAGCCCATTGCAGGAAGAAGAAAAGGAGAAGGAGGAGAAGGAGAAGGAGGAGAGCTCTCTCCTCTTCCTCTACATATCTTTTTTTTTTTTTTTTTTGGTTTTTGGGTCACACCCGGTGGTGCTCAGGGGTTACTTCTGGCTGTCTTGCTCAGAAATAGCTCCTGGCAGGCACGGGGGACCATATGGGATACCGGGATTCCAACCAACCACCTTTGGTCCTGGATCGGCTGCTTGCAAGGCAAACGCCGCTGTGCTATCTCTCCGGCCCCCCCCCCCTACATATCTTAATCTCTTCAAAATGATTACTCTGAAAGAAAAATTCATTCCCAGCTCTGACATTATGGTGTGGGGGTAGGGGTGACCCTAGAAAGTATAAGGCAGTTAGTTCTAAGCATGATAAGACTTAGTTGGAACAACTATTGGGGTCATGGGAATGAATAAGTGTTTATCCAAACATTTAGATTTATTCTCTTGCATATTAAATAAATGATCACACATTTAATAACTGAAAACAATGCAAATATATTACCTCACAGTTCTGGAAGTCAGAAGATTAAAATGAGTCTCATGAGATCAAAGTGTTGGCCTCTGTCCCTTTCTAGAAGGGCAGTGAGAAATTTGGTTTCCTGTTTGTTTTTTTTTTCCATTTTCAGAGTCTACCTGGATGCCTTGCCACAGCACCTTCTATCTTCAAAGCCAATAGCTGTTAAATTTGCCTGGCATTGCATCATGTGACTCTCATACTTCTTTCTTTTTTCTGGTTGAGCACCTTGCATTACAATGGGCCCTTCCACATAATCCAAGATAGAGTCCTACTGGGAGAAGACTTTCAAGGAGCGTTCAAGATGTCATATACCCACTCCTGGTCTCTGCCAACCTGCCTTGCAGTAGAATGTGAGTGTTCAAGGAGTGCTTAGGGGCCATAGAGCTCTACCTGGCAGGGCTTGAAGGGTGCCATCTGGTGCCAGAGATTATGCACAAGAACAGATGCACGTAAGGCATGAAGCCCTAACCCCTATACTATCTCTCGTGCTTCATATTTCTGGGTGTTTTCTTTTGTTTTGTTTTGTTTTGTTTTTTTTTGGTGGGGGAGTACATACCTCAATGCTCAGGGCTTACTATTAGGTCTTCTCAGGGGTCAGTCCTGGTAGTGTTCAGGGCACCAGATATGATGCTGAGGACTGAACTTGATATGAGTTCAAATCAAGTACCTTTAACCCTGTCCTATCACTCCAGCCCCATGGCTTCCTGTTTTTAGGTCTTCTGATCAGTGACTTAATCTGGCTCATCTCAAACTTTGTGTTTAAAATAGCTATATCACAGGGGCTGGAGAGATAGCATGGAGGTAAGGCATTTGCCTTTCATGGAGAAGATCGGTGCTTCGAATCCCAGAATCCCATATGGTCCCCCTGAACGTTCCAGGAGTGATTTCTGAGCGTAGAGCCAGGAGTAATCTCTGAGCACTGCCAGGTGTGACCCAACAACCAAAATAAAATAAAATAAAATAAAATAAAATAAAATAAAATAAAATAAAATAAAATAAAATAAAATAGAATAGCTATATCACAAATGTGTTTCAGCTCCCTAGAGCTGCAGAACCAGATTCCCTCCAATCTGAGAAGTTGAAAAACAATTATTGTTCCTCATGGGTTTATTTATCTGATGGATTTTTTTGTTTGTTTGTTCTTGAGCCACACCTGGTGATGGTCAGGGGTTACTCCTGGCTATGCATCAAAAATTGCTCCTGGCTTGGGGGATCATATGGAATGAAGGGGGATTAAACTGTGGTCTGTCCTAGGTTAGTGCATGCAAGGCAAATCCCCTACCACTTGGTGCCGCTTCTCTGGCCCCAATCTAATGGATTTTTGTCATTAGCTTGATCCAAGAGTAAATGATTTTGAAAGGAGCCCTTTCTTGCATCTCAGCACAACTGGAGAACCACTTGGTGGCTGGCTTGGTCTGGACTTATCCAGATGTTGGTTCACTCTAAGCAGCTGTGTGAATGCATTGTGTAAATTTCATGTTCCATGGCTGGTCTGGGCTTGTTCTTGTGTGATGGTTCATTCTAAGAGAATAAGAGAAAATGGGCAAGGTGTCTGGAAACTGAGACTCAGAACATGCAGACCACACTTCTACTGTGTTCTATGGGCACAAGAAATTCAGAGGACTGAACTTTAATTTGGGGATGTGTTCTCTGGGAGAGGTTAAAAAGACATACCACCCAAGTGTGGCTGGAGGAAAGATCGAGATTGGAGTTAAAATTTTTAGCCTAACCCATCTATCTTTTTCCATGGTATTGTCGATTTTTCAATATCATTGTCTTTACATAAACTGAAACTCCACATCCCTCAGAAGTGAAATGTTGGTTGAATCACACAATAATGTCATATCTGGGCTGAAGTAATAGTACAGCAGGTAGGGTACTTGCCTTACACACAGCCAACCTGGGTTTGATTACGGGAACTCTGTAAGTATTGCTAGGGGTGATTCGTAAACACAGATTCAGTAATAAGCCCCGAGCACCTTCAGATATGGCTCCACAACAGCAACAACAACAAAAACAAGGCCACTATCTGACTTTTAAAAGGCTACTTATTAATCAAGGGACCTAAACTTTAACAATCTAAACTCAAAAGGGGCCTATTACACTGGCAGGCCACAGAACAAAGGGTGATGGGATAGGATACACTTTGGGTCCATTGGTGGAGGAATGATACTGATGTTGGGATGGATCCTAACTCATTGTATATCTGAAATTCAATTATAAATGACTCTGTAGATCACAATTGTTTCAATAAAATAAAATTTAAAAAATCAATAAAAAGGAGCTGGAGAGATAGCATGGAGATAAGGCATTTGCCTTGTATGCAGAAGGTTGGTGGTTCGAATCCCGGTATCCCATATAGTCCCCTGAGCCTGCCAGGAGTGATTTCTGAGCATAGAGCCAGGAGTAACCCCTGAACACTGCCAGGTCTTACCCCAAAACAAAAAAAATTAATAAAAAGTGACTTATTGGGAAGTACCTACATAAAATCAATATCAATCAAGTCATATCAAAATCAAGTCATAGGCTGGAGAGATAGCCTGGAGGTAGGGTGTTTGCCTTGCATGCATAAAATGATGGTTCAAATCCCGGCATCCCATATGGTCCCCTGAGCCTGTCAGGAGTGATTTCTGAGCTAGAGCCAAGAGTAACCCCTGAGCGCTGCCAGGTGTGACCCAAAAATTAAAAAAAAAAAAATCAAGTCACGTAAAATTCATCCATTCTAAGTGTGCAATTTATGATATATTGCTTTTCTTTTCTTTGGTAAAGATGTAAACCTGGACAACCATCAGTCTGACACAGTTTGTGATCTTTACCTGCACCCATGAAAGCTCCTTCCAGCATAATCGCCATCTGTCTTCCACCAACTCTCAGTGACAGGCAGAGCTAGCCTGTTTTATGACTCTCATAGATAGGTCTTTTCTGGGCATTTCACAGAATGGGTTCACAAGAGAAGTGATCTACTTTTTTCCACTCCACATCAAGTAGCAGTATGAGCTTATACTCTGCTGTTTTATTATTGCTGAGTAGTATTCCATCGAATGGATGCACCACGTGTTGTTTATCCACTCACAAGCTGACAGACATGGGGTTTGTTTTGCCATCTTGGCAAGCCTGAGTAACGAACATGGCTAGGAAAATCTGCATCCAAGTCTTATCCGTGTACATATGCTCCTCTTCTCTTGGATCAATTTCTAGCAGTGAAATTGTTGGGTCAGATGGTAAGTTGATGTTTCAGCTGGGGAGAAGCTGCCAAACTCTTTCCCAGAATGGCTGCCCACTGTAGTGGAAGACAATCACAGGCTCTTTTCCTTCTCACCCCTGCTGACTCTCATCTGTTTTATGAAGCAGTGCTTTCTGACTTGTGCAAAGTGGCATTGTTTATGATTCAGCCTAATAACCTCATTCTAGTGTTTTATTATTTGGGGGGGCATATCTTTTGAGGCCATTCCTGTCTTCATGCTCAGGGGTACTTGGAGAACCATGTGGCACTAGGGAGCAAACCCAGGCCTCCTGCAGGCAAAGTATGTGCTCTGGCACATTGAGCTGGCAACTACTTCTTACTGCCTCCTCTATGCAAGGTGAAATAAGATCATTTGAGTCATGATGAGATTATTCTATAGAATTGTTGTTCTTCTTGGCTTATGGCCACACCCAAAGTACATAGGACTTATTTCAAACACTGGCTTCCTGATGGGGTCCTGGGGATTGATCCCAGCTCAGCTGATGCAAGACAACCCCCATTGCTTGCTAAACTATCTCTCCAGCTCTAATCTCTTAAAGGTTAGAGAACTCTTGGCTGATATCCAGGGAAGAATTTATATATATATTTATATATTATTTATTATTTATATATTAGTTATTATTGATATATTTATATATTATTTATATAATATAATTTTTATATATTTACATTTATATAAATATATATTTATATATTAATATATATTTCTATTTTTTCTTCAGCTATTTGTCAGATGACACTTTTTTGAAAGCACCTTATTTTGGAGTCTTGCTCTGTGACAGCTTTCTCAAAGGGCAACATCCTCGAAAAGCTTTAGTGGGGGTGGGCAGGCAGCCCACTAAACTCTGAGGCTTACACCAGTTGATGGGAAATGAGATTCATGGAGAGAGCTGCCCCAAGACTCCTGGAAGGGCTCTTGTCAGCAGCCCATGTCTCTCCCTACCTTCCAGACCTCACAAAGTCCTTGCTTTATGGAAAAGTATCTAGTCATTTTGACAAAAACATCTTATTTGTCAAAAGACTTCAGGCCATATCTATTTTATTGTTTAACTTGTTGGGGTCTGACATTATGGAAACTAGTATTCAAGCTGGGCCCTCAGATTCTTGCCCTTCTTCAGTAATGTTGAGGATCAAGGAGAAGTAGAAGGGCCAGAATCACTAGGGTCGGGCAACCCTGACCTCTGTTTCAGACATGGCTTTGCTATGGAGTCTTTCTACAAGTGAAGGTATTTATTTGTTTAAGTCAGAGTGTTGGAGTAACGAGTTTTTACTTTATTCAGGATTCTTCTTCTTTGCATATACTTGTCCCACCTGAACGAGACGTACCACTGAATTGCCCTCCTACCCCTACCTGTTCTCCTCCCATTAGGGTGATCCTACTCTTCCCAATAAAGACCTCAGGTCAGAGGATCTTCTTCCAGTTTTGGTCCCACATCTACTTGCTGGTACTTTTTGCCTGCTGGCAGCTAACTTGTGTCGGAAGTTCCTGAACCTATTTTCTCTCTCTAACCTTGTGTGGATTATTTCCTGTGTCAGCATTGCTTTCAGACCTGTGTTCCCCAATCCCTCAGGATTAAGGCAGAGACTTTCACTTCAGAGAAAATTGATTATTTCTGGAGGGTGGTGGAATTCTGCCTCTTTGAGTCTAGTGACTTGGTTCATTCAGGATGAGACTCCCTCTTCCCTTGGCTGGGGGTTACCTAAGGCCCAAGATGGCTGCTGGCTTCCTTAAGCTAGGACTGGGGGTCAGTCCAAAGGATACCCAGGACAGGTCACTTCACTCTCTTCCTGTTGTAGTTGAAATGGGGCCTTCCCCAGGATGTGATGACAGGAACCTGGAACAATTTCTCAGTAGCTATCCCAGTTCTTAGCTGCCTTGACCATGCTGCTCTAGGAATTATAGTGGGTACTCCCTGGGAGACAAGGGCCTTGGGGGGGAATTTATATTTCTGGGGACTTGATGGTACCTGTCTCTTCATTCTGAAGATTACCCCCCCCATCTTCCAGGTCTATCATTGGAACCCTTTTATGAATCTCTTTCTAGTCTGAGGCTATGAAAAATGGAAATTGCAGCCCCTGAAAATATCCTTCTGAGTCTCTGAGTTAGGCTCCAAATTCTTCCTATTTGAAACCAATGTCTAGACTTAAAAATAAAAGGAGCTGTTTTTTTGCTTCTTTTTTTCCCCCCTGCTTGCGCAAACATTTGATGTTTTCCATTAAAATCCATGACTTTCAAACCAGTGGTTTCTATTATAGATTCACAAAACACTACCTAAGAACTCCAAAGCCAATACTTTCTTTTCTTTTTTTCTTTTGCCTCTTGTCTCTCAGGGGTGATCTAATAGGATTCCTTATGGTTGCTAGAGAGGTAGGCTAAAGAATGGGGTTTGGGATAGTAATGCAATTTTTAATATCAGCATATTACACGGTGTGGATACATTCAGAAGTTATAAAAGCCACCAACCAAGAGGATTCAATCTCGCAGACAAAAAATAAATTATAAAGATCATGTAAACACAAGCTGTGCAGCACATTCAACTTATTTCCAGGGAGGCTCCATATCTGTGATCCTATTTTCCAGGAATATTTCCACCCATCTATCATCCTTCATCACAACCCTGTGAAGACTCACTTGGATGCACTTTCTAGAGTCCTGGCTTCAGGTTTCATTCATTCTCTTAGCCAGGGAGAATTCTGTTTCAATAGCATTGCTGGCACCCCATGCCAACTTAGTCACCTAGGGAAGAATAAATGATATGACCTTGTTCCCCCTGGAACCTGGAGCATTTCCATAGCTGCATTATGGGGGATTGTGGTTGAATAAAGAAACAAATTCTGATGGTACCTGTCTGGTTCTGGTGCTGGCTTTCTGGGTGGCCATCTCAGAGCTACTGGGTGGTGTAAACAAGAGGAATATGTTGACCCATGGCCCAGGAAGTCAAATATATTGAATCCAGGTGCCAGTGGGATGTGCCTTCTAAGGGTTCTGCAGGCCCTTTTTCTCCTCGCCTCTTCCCAAACCTGAGATTTTCTGGCAAGCTTTAGTGTTGTTTGGCTTCTCAAATTAACCTCCTTGAAATAAGCTTTGATCTCTGTCTTCTTCTGCATGTAACAATTCTCTCATAAAAATGTTCCCCTTTTTAAGGTTAAAATTGTTCATATTGTTCTTGTTTTGGGGGAAATTTTAGCCCATACCTAGAAGTACATATTGACTCATTCCTGGCTCTGGGCTCAGAGATTTCTCTTGGCAGTGCTTGGGGGTTAATAATGGGGTAATACCAGGTATTGAACCGACATGACCCGAGCACAAAGCAAGTCCCTTACCCCCTGTACTTTCTCTTTGGGTTCTCATTTCTGACTCCTACCCCCAATGACCTCATTTTAAGGAATTACTTCTTCAATGACCCTATTTCCAAGTAAGTTCAAATTCTGAGATTCTGGAGGTCAAGATATCTGTACACGAATTTTTTTTTGGGGGGTGGTTGTTGTGCAAACTAACTCATCACAATACTGATGATGGGGCCTGTTACGTTCACATCAGACTCCAGGCTAAACTGTGCCTTACTCTTGGGACTCTCAAGAACCAGCTGGGCACATTGTACATGGCAAGACACCCCACAGATATTTCTGGAAATTATTCACAGTGACTTGCTAGTAGCCAAAGGTAAGCTAGTGAGAGAGCATGACAGTTGCCTGAGTGTGTGACAATATGTGCATTAGAGTGAGAACAGTGTGTGTGTGTGTGTGTGTGTGTGTGTGTGTGTGTGTGTGTGTGTTTGGAGGGTCTGTGAGCAAAAGTCTGGCTGAATTCATGTAAAAAGCAACTTTAACTGGTGTGTGAGCACATGGGAGTGAGAATCTGGCAAGTTAGAGGGCAGTGTCAAGTCACCACAGAATGGTGTTAGGGACATGTGTGAGTGGGGAGGCAGTCACTTCCTTTGAGAAGATTTCTCCAAGAGCTTGTGACCATGGACAGTGGGGTAAGGTGGCTGGGAAAGTAACAGGTGGGGGACAATTCTGGATTTCACCTCTTCTTGTCTTCCCTGTTTAAACATGCTGTTTTTATCAGGAATCCACGCCTCAACAAGAAGCCCATTAAGCTGGAGAATAAGGTTAATGCAAGGATTGTTTGGATTTTATGTCCAGAGTATAATATTGTGTGTTTGTGTGTATGTGTGTGCGTGTGAGAGAGAGAGAGAAAGAGAGAGAGAGAGAAAAGGAGGGAGAGAGGGAGAGAACAAGAGAGAGAGAGAGAGAGAGCACCAGAACAGTAAAAAATTCAGAACTCATAAGTAACCCTTTCTGAGGCAGATGTGATGGATGGGTCTGTGAACCAGCAAACAGATCGTTAAAAATGTTTGTTTTTTCCCCCATCGATAGCTTCCTGACTTAGCATTAGTAATGAATTATAAAATCACCCCACGTGCTGTATCTCCAACCCCAGGTGAATGAGTCTGAAGCAGACAAAATAATCCAGACCAGACTGATGGCGAAAAACATGTAGGCTGGCAATTTTCTACCTTGTATGGAGAGAGTTGCCTGCAAGAACTGCCATTTTTCATTGAGTACAGAGACCACCCCAGGTGAGGGGTGGTAAGGACAGAATAAGAACAGATATCTCAGATTATCCTGAGCCAGTTTCACCTAGGTTTACATGTTTTGGGGTAAAACCAAGTTGTAAAAAATCATACAAAGGAACCAGGAATGATCTTTGTTTTGGGTAAAACAAAGTGTAATCTAACAATGAACTATCTTGTGATTTTTAATATCCACATTAGGAACTTCAGAAAGGAATAGACCAGGATTTAGAAACTATCTAAATACCCAAGAATAAAAGAGTAAATAAAGGTGAATGGTAGGGGTACAATAGGAGTAGACATACTTCATATCACTCATCTATAAGAAAAGATGAAATCATGCAAGTCACTGTAATGTCGATGCAATTGGTGGGGACCATGTTGAGTGAGGTCAGATAGGAGAGGACAGATACAGGCTATAAAGGAACACAGTAAGGGACAAAAAATGGCCAATGATAATGGACCCTGCCAGTGGGGCTGTAGGACTGAGTTTGATTAGGGGGACAAGTAAGGGGGAGCAATAAGATAGGGACCTTGGGGGTATTGGTGGAGAAACTCTGGTGGAAAGTGTGATATTAGAACATTTTGTGCATGAAAATCAATTATAAAGCATGGGACTATGTAAAAAATTTTAAATGGTTATAAACATGGACTGCCATAGGGAGGAAATTCCTTCCAGCTGGTAGCTCGCATATATCACTATAACCTTAAATCATTGGCAAATCTGGGCTGAGTGCATCTGCAAGTTCCGGAAGTATACACTAAAAATACAGTAGTGTATAAGGAAGAGAAAGCAAGAGAGAGGAAGAGAGAGATAGGGAGAGAGGGAAAGAGAGAGAGAGAGAGACTCAGTCACTCAGCCATCAAGTACTAAATTTCTAGATACCGATAGTTCTGTATTAGATAAAGAGACAGCTATAAGGAATTTGCAAGATAACATCCTTTCACTCAAATATTCATTGAACACAGCTATGTGTAAGACAGACTGACTCATTCATTCATTAATTCTTGAGATAATACACTCGCTGGTCCTCAGAACTTACTCCTTACTCTGTGCTCAGAGCTCACTCCTAGCAGTGCTCAGGAAACCATATGCAGTACCAGAGGTCAACTGGGGGTCTACCAGGCTCTTGGTTCTGACAATCCACCATAACAGACCACACAGGGAGGCATCTATTTCCTCAACAGCTACCACCAGAAGTCTATCATGTGCTGGACAGAATAACTCATTTACTGAGGCAACACATATATATTAGCAGCTTATTCAGTGCCAGGCCAGTTCTCAATATTGTGTATTTAGTAATCCATTAGTCATGGTCCCAGCCCTTGGGATATCTTAATTTTCCCCTTTCTTTTGGGATTTTTGTGGTTTTAGGAATCCCAAGTAGAAAGACTATTCCAGGTGATAAGCCATACAATCTCCATTGGTCACAGGATCAGCTGATGGGGCTGCCACTTCCAGTGACCAAGAGCCCATCTGCAACGACATTTCTTCCAGGCATTTCCTAACCTATGGGTTCACCCATGAGCATCAGTGACAATTTCTGCTACCCAGGACAGCACCACTGAATTCTACTCATTTTTCTCTCAAGACTTGACCAACTTTTCTCTGATTGGCTCTGCATTCAGCTCTAATAGGGGGTGGTCTTTCCATCTAAGAAGTGGGTCTTTCCATCCAAGGTGACATCTAGTCACCACATAGCTCTAGCTCATCCTATACCTCTTGGCTTTGTGCAGTAGTCTCTAGTTTGGTCCAGAAGACTGTCCGCCTATGAACGACGCTTGTCGCTGCATCAAGACTCACCAGGAGCCCACCCCTCCTTCCCAGAATAGGGTCCAACACCTCTCTCTGGCTTCCCCCAGGTTGGCAGCTCTCCACCCTTGTTTTTATAATGGCTTCAGCTCCCGGCAACTTCCCAGGGTTTCCAGGGTTGAATTTTTTGCCTGACCAAGCTGATTTTTTTCCTCCTCTCTTATTCTCTCAAGGTTTTGTTTCTGGCACCATTGCTGGAGCTGCTTTGGCTTTGCAGCCAACCGGAATGTTATTCATTGCAGAGAAAAAAATCTTAGCAAAGTAAAGACTGCAGCTTCCACTAAAATAGGCATTTAGTCATCAGGAAAATAATCTATGGAAAGGAATGGAAGGAAACAACTTTTAACTGTTGTGACCATAGGATTTCTGCTGTCTTAAGGGTCAGGGACCAGACAAATAGTAGCCAATTGATGGCCTGATTCATTTACCAATAAATAGATATATTAAGCATCTTCTATATTTTGAACACTATTTGCAGTATTCTAAGGAGAGGAAAGAACTGGTGCCCTGTCTGTATGAATCTTATTGTTGTGAGGTCAAGACATATGATTTAAAAAATTATTCAACAATCTAAGAATCATTTCCAGAAAATATAAACAAATCCTATAACTTGGTAGGAACAACAGAACAATCAGATTGAAATTGGGAGCTGGAGAGGTAATGAAGGGTTAATGCATGTATCTTTTGTTTTGGGGCCACAACCAAATGTGCTCAAGGCTTATTCCTGGCTATGCACTCAAGTATCACTCCTGGCAGGGGTTGGGGGAACCAAATGGAATGCTGAGGGTTTGACCCTAGTCAACTGTGTGCAAGGCAAGTGCCCAATTTTCTGCCACAAAGTAGATGTCTTGCATATGACCATTCCTAGTTTGATTCTTGGCATCAAATATGGTCCCATGCACACTGCCAGTGCTCACTCCTGTTCACAGAGGCAAATGTAGTCTCTGAGAACCATTGGATGTGTCCCCTTCCCCACAAAACCAAAAGAACTTGAGTCAATACTTTTCTAGATAATCTACAAAGGGGTCAATAGGCAGATGAAAGACATGAGCCATCACAAGTTATTAGGAAAACATCCTTCCCTACAGCCACCATGATGGCCTCTATTCAAGTCACAGGAAGTAATACATTAGCAAAAAGTGAAGGAATTGGAACCCTCATGATCTGGAAATAGAAATATTAAACTGGTGAGGTAATTCCGCCTCAAGCAGAGGGCAGAGCATGAGTTCACATGAAGGCACCTCACACAGACAGAGTCTATTGACAGGACAAAGACTTGTCAGAGGTTGGGGGGGATCTGGGAGCTGTGCATCTGCAATTTTAATTTCCCAGGATGATAAGAAATAGGAGAGCGATGATAGTTACACAACAATGAGGATGCACCAAAATTTGAAATGGTCACTTAGAAATGCTTCTGAAGATTCCACATTATGTGATCTTATATATTTTTTTAAAAATCACTTCCCTCGATACTGCAGATGTGACTCAGAGGTTGAGCATCTGTAGGCAGATGTTAAAACTGAGAGTTTGGGGGCCGGAAGATAACATGGAGGTAAGGTGTTTGCCTTGCATGCAGAAGGAAGGTGGTTCGAATCCCGGAATCCCATATAGTCCCCTGAGCTTGCCAGGAGCAATTTCTGAGCATAGAGCTAGGAGTAACCCCTGAGCACTGCCAGGTGTGACCCAAAAAATCAAAAAAAAAAAAAAAGCTGAGACTTCAAGTGTCCCACGTGGTCCAACGGGTCCCCAGTGTCCCAGGTGTGATTCCCAGTGAACCACAATCAAATGTGCAGCTCCCAGTCCTGATATCACAATAAGCACAACATCCTCACAAGAAAAATTGTCTAAAGAAAAGTGCCATGTGGGAAAAAGTAGGAGTTCAGGGAGCTCTCACTAAGTCCAGTAGGGGTCCCAGATCTTATCTGATGAAGAAATATGGTTAGGGAGGGCTTTCCTGAGAAGGTAACATTTTTCTTCTTTTTTTTTTATCTTTATTTAAGCACCATGATTACAAACATGTTTGTAGTTGGGCCTCAGTCATAAAAAAAACACACCCCTTCACCAGTGCAAATTCCTACCACCAATGCCCCCATCTCCCTCCTCCCCGACCCCTGCCTGTATTTGAGACAGGCATTCTACTTCTCTCACTCATCAACATTGTAATGGTAGTTCTCAGTGTAGTCATTTCTCTGACTGCGTTCATCACTCTTTGTGGTGAGCTTCATATCATGAACTGGTCCTTCCAGCCTTCATCTTTATTGTCTCTGGGAATTATTACAAAAATGTCTTTTTTTTCTTTTCTTTTTTTCCCCATTTCTTCCAGGATCTTATGTTTCATGGCCTAGAGTTCCTCAAAGTTGTTTTTGATTACCCATTGGATCTCTGTATTATCTATAGTGGTCTCCCCATTTTCATTTCTAATCTGGTCTCTCTCTCTCCCTTTCTTTGTGAGTTTTGCTAGAAGATGACATTTGAACTGAGACCTGGAGCCAGAGGAGGAGTTAAAAGACAAAGAGGAAAATGGGATGTCTGTGAGCTGAGAAGACTGAATGGGTAAAAAAAAAAAGAAATGGGAATAACACTGCAGTTTGAAAATGAAAACAAGACTGAGTATCCTATTTGGAGCCCAATGGGAAATAATGAGGAGGCTCAAATCAGCTTTGTCATGGCTGGATTCTTGTTTTGCAAGAGTGGACTCCAACTTCATTAAAAAGATAATCCTGTAGCAGAAGGCCTGCCGGACCAATGGACCAACGCCGAGTGGAGAGACCCATTAGGTTACCACCCCAGCCCAGGAAGAAATGATGGAGGGTTGACTTGCTGAGGAGCTGGAGGTGAGGAGATGGGGCAGCTTTGGGAGAAGTGTAATGGAGGGAAGTCAGCCACTGGCCATAAATTATTCCTTCAAGGTAAGGGATTGGAAACCAAGTTGACCAATGTGACACAAGTCATAGTCAGAAATGGACCTGAAGACGCAAACAGGAAGTAGATATATGTCTGTGTGCCAGTAATTAATATATTCTGCTCCCCAGGGCTGGAGATGTCTTCCATGGTTTTTGGGGCACTGAAGCAGCCTTTATGTCCAGAAAGTAGAACATGTTGGGGGTCCCATTGCAATTGGCAACTGCTAATTCTGGAAAAGAAAACATTCTGGTAGGACCAACAGGCAGGGAGATTTTGTTGGAGAATTCTAAAGCCTGGCTCTGCTTAGGTGGGTGCTCTAATTCTCCTATTCTTTTCTCACAATACTGAGCTAATGAGAGCTAATGATCCCTTTCAATTTTCTGTGCTGCTATAGTAACCCTGCCAGGCAGGGGAGTGAGACCCATAGGACAGAGGAGATGAAAGTGGCAGTGTCTGCTGAGATGGATGACATGACCTTGGAACAAGATCTCTATTTGGGTTTATTAAAATCTTGTGCTGCTGTGCTATGACAAACTTGTTTTACTTGCTTAAAATAAAATAAAAGGGAGAACACACAATTGGGTTTAATCACTGCCAAAAGCCACTTGTGTCAATGCAAAGCCTTGTGGAAAGCAGGGGGGGTAGGTTGTATAGGGGAGGGGAGAGGGCTCAACTTACCAGATTCAGAACATTTAGGACTGGAGTTGCAGTAACTATACTTCGGAGATTCTTTCTTGATGAAATCATTCGGCATACGAGGTAAAAGTTGGCTTGACCAATGCCTGCTAGCTGTGATTTGAAACAGAAGAAAAATGGAAAACAATTTTAGATTCTGACGGAGTGTCAACAGATTTCATCCCATTCTGTTTAAATGGAATATTCCATGGCCAGTGAGAAGGAGGAGGACTGAAAGGTATGTGTACTGCCTGAGCAATGATTCTGATTCTGTGTTGCGTGTGTAATATATATATATATATATATATATATATATTACACACGCAACACTTAGAATATATATATATATATTATCTCGATGGTGTATATATATATGTGTGTGTGTGTAATATATATATATATATATATATTATCTCCATGGTGTTATTTGCTAAAGTCAGTGTCTAATAAATTACTGGGCTGTGGTTTGGTTCTAGTTGAGTCTTCTGTGCTACTGGTTAGACTTACCAAGCTGGGTATTTTACTATATAATTTTCTCATCAGGTTTCCTGTGATACTTCTGAGCTGACATTACAAGATATTGAGATGTTGTGTGGTTGCCTGTGGCCCTGCAGTCCAAGATTTATAGATCTAAAACTAATTAGGTGGCTTGGAAGTTTGAGAAGGTTAAGTCACAAAGCTAGACCCATTCAGAGCATGTCGAGGGTGACACTGGGCTTCTGTGGTGCATTCTGAAAGGGGAACCTGCCTCCCTCCTCTCTGAGAAGGCCACAGAAGTATCAGTACTGACCTGGGAAGTATCAGCATCCATTATTCTCTTCTGAAGCATGGTGTCAGGCTATTTTTTTTTTTTTGGCTGGGAAGGTGGTGATGCAGGTGGGCCAGGGCTGCCCAAATTTTTAGGGCTGGGGTGGGATGGGTGGAGGAGGACTCGTCTTCACCCCATTTCAGAAGGAGATGCCCAGAGATTTCAGCCCTGTATCTGATCTCACCTGAGAGGATTTAGCTCCTTCTATTTCCTTTTTGGCATGTGGCCCTTATCTCTGGACCATCCTGTTCTACTAGAAATTCTATCTGGGTCTTCTCCCCACAGCTTGGAAACTTAGGGTCTTTTACCCTAAGAACCCACCTGCCATCTACTCAGTCTATCTGGGGATTCATAGTCTCCAGATTCATGAAATGTTTTCTGAACAAATAAATAGGTAAGTCACAGCTCCTGAAGGGACACCAGCTCTTCCTCTTTCTTTGCTCAGCCTCTGATCCCTAAATGTGACCTCTCCTTGGGCCCCACTGTGACTTTTTCCCAGCTCCCCAACTTGTGCTCAGCACCATGCAGATATGTAGCAAGCCCTTCCTCTCTTAAGGAAGGGAAAGAGGATGGTGACAGGAGTCCCATTAGAGGTCGGCTTTGGGGGTGGGGTGTCATAGACCCATCTCCATGCTCATATCTGAAATGAAAATCCTTTCCTTGTCTCCAGCAGTTGAAGGTTGACCAGAAGCACCATTTCCAGAAAGCTCAGATGCAATTGGTATGTTTTCTCCTCTGCTTTTCTCCTCAAAGGCCCTTTCAATAGCTCTTGTTGGAGGAATTGATGTTGGCTCAGAACATAGCTGGAGCTGGTAACAATAAATGCCTCTTTAGAAAGCACTTCTATTACCTGCGGTCAATTGAAACTCGCAGGCCTTAGGAGCAGATCTCCACAGGCTGAGAGTCGTGGGGGATCAGCCCAAATCAATTCTAGCAATTAACACGGCGATCTCCCTCAGACCACAGCTTCGCTGGGTTGCTCAAGGGGTCACCTGAGCAGGAGAGAGAGATTTGAGACTTTGGGCTGCCCTGAGGGTCATTGCCTAGCTATGTTATCCCAGGCAAAGACCAGCTTGCTCCAGAGCCTCAGTGATATCCCTGGCAAAAAGGGGCCATTCTAGGCACCCCCTCAGGCCAAACAAGAGCTGTAGCTGCTGTAGTCAGCAAAGCAAATTTGAACTCCATGGTCTATGGAGGCTGAATCTCAGTCTTACCTCAACCCAGCTGGGTAACCTCCAAATAAGATGCTCATTTTCTCTGAGCCTCAGCCTTTCCACCTGTAATATGGTGTGTATTGTGTCTATTCACAGCACCACTGCAAGAATTCAAAGAATGCAGGTGGTGGACCATTAGTGCTCTGGCTAAATTTGAGCCTGAGTTTAATGCAAGTTGGTGACTGTGTTGATTTGGGCCATGAATGCATCACTATAATAATTGCCAAAGCAATTATTTCTATCTCTGAGGAGTGCCCAGAGCGCTGAAGGAGGCAGGATTATGTCCTTCTCTCTGAATGGCCCAGTTATTCTTTTACTAATCTATATCAGCTAATTTTTTCTACATTCCATTTCAAATAATATTAGTTTCTTATTACATAAGGCATACGTGTTCATTGTTGTATATTTGGAGACCCCAGAAAAGCACAAAGAAGCAAATAAATATCAGCCAGAGCTAAACATTGCTAACACTGTCACTTACCTTCTTGCTGTTTCTCTCTTAGACAGCATTCATCTGCACTTAGGGATATAATCACCCGGCTCCCTCCTTTAATAGGAATCATATGGTATCAGGCGGCATCAGAGTCTGACCCACCTTTCCCATTTAAAAGATAATGGATGGGGCCGGAGAGATAGCATGGAGTTAAGGCGTTTGCCTTTCATGCAGGAGGTCATCAGTTCGAATCCCGGCATCCCATATGGTCCCCTGTGCCTGCCAGGAGCAATTTCTGAGCATGGAGCCAGGAATAACCCCTGAGCACTGCCAGGTGTGACCCAAAAACCACCAAAAAAAAAAAAAGATAATGGAGGGGCAGATCGATAGCACAGTGGTAGAGCATTTATTTACCTTGCATACAACCAACCCAGAACGGACCTGAGTTCGATCCGTGGCATCCCATATGGTTCCCCAATTCTATCAGGAGTGATTTCTGAGCATAGCCAAGAGTAACCCCTGAGCACTGTCTGATGTGGCCCCAAAATAAAAACAAAAGATAATGGACATTATCCTGTGCGGTGAAACAGTATAAGGGTAAGGTATTTGCCTTGCATGCAGCAGACCCAGGTTGGGTCTCTAGCACCACTTCTGATCCCCTAGTCCCCTCTAGGAGTGATCCTGAGCATAGAGCCAGGAAATAGGGCCACGGAATATGGTCAAAGCTCCTTCCTGCAAAGAAAGAAATAACATTATTCTATTGCCACCTTGTACACTGGAAAGGTTGACCAAAGACAAGCTTTTTAGATACTGTAAAATGATGCTATTTTCTCATATAATGTCAACACTGGCTACCAGTATTCCCCCTTAAAATTTTGTCTAATATAATAAAACTCAAGGCAAACCTAATTTTCTTGAATCTGTCCTGGATTTCACCACAAGCTGACTGCATAGCCTTGGGCAAGTCACGTCTCTTATCTATCAGAGGATGAGGTATACTTTCTTAAGGTTCTCTTGGTTAGTAGACAAGAAAACCTCAACTGGCTTAAGGCAGAGTCATGAGTCATTTATCGGTTCAGGGAGGCATGAAGTTCAGGGAGTAAAATTTCAGCCATACCTACAGCCTTTAAGCAAATGATATCAAGATTCAGTTTCTTCTATCTCCCCAAAGCACAGCTTTGCTTGTTTGTTGCGGGGGAACTCAATCGGTGCTCAGGAGTCCTGGGGACCCCCACCCACAATTCTCCAACCAGAGTCAATGCAAAGGCCTGAGGATGCGATGCTGTTCAGATCCTGCTGTTACTGAGATAATACTAGGAGGTTCCGTGATGCCGATAATCAACCCCACATTGGTCCTAGTCACTATAGTGAATCTTCCAGTCCTTTGGGCAACGAACTCCAAGGAATGCTCAAATGACTTTCTGGCAGCTAGAAATTGATACTTTCAAGCTTTGGAAAAGGCGGTCCCAAGATTCATCCTGATTGAGCCAATTTGGGTCATGCGCCCAGTATAAAATAATCCATCATAATCCTGAAGGGCCTGGCCTCTGCTGATTGACCTGATTATTGGACTTTCCTGCAGTCAGGGAGAGATGGACCCCCAGTAAAAATTAAAAATCTGAGTGGTTTGACTTGGTTCCACTTGTTTAAATGGAACCAAGTTGAGAAAGCAAGTCAATCCTGCTAAGTACCCCGAGAATCCTTAACCTCAAGAATGTGGGGAAAGTCCCTTTTTTTCCAGCACATTTCCTGCACAGCTTTTGTTGACCTGGTTTATCTACCACCTTGTCTCTTCCCCATTAAACTCCAGGGTGCCTGGTTTCAGTTATCTTTGCTTCTAGGGCACTGTTACGAGGGGAGTATAATTACCATACAGATTTATGGGCCTCTGCTCAACAAATAGGGCCCTTTCCCTGCAAAGGCTCAAAGCCAGCTTCATAAATATTAATCAAGAAAAACTGCAATCAACTCAAGTGGGAGAGGAAATGGAAAATTGCTTTTTCCTCCCTAGGACATAAAAGCAACATTCATATTGTGGCAAGGCCAGAGGCTGTCTGGTGGTCAGCCTGTGTTTCTCAGTTTTAAATAATCATAAAGTGACAATAACATGACAACAACAACAACAATAATAATAACAACTGCGATTTATGTGGTACCTACTCTGTGCTCCCCATAAATGTTAGACTTCCCATGTGTTCATTTGAACTCCTGTTTTATAGATGAGAGAACAGAGGCTCTGGAATAGAAGTCACTTATGCAATAAGATTAAGGCCCAATTCTAATTTCCTCACCTCATCTTCCTGATCTCAGGATCTAAGCTGTTTCTCAACTGAGAGCCCTTTGGATCTGGGACCACCTTAATGTCTAATGCCTGTTGAGCTTTAGGAAGAGTAACCAAAGGAATCCTGGCTGGATCAGTGGGAGGGGTCAATTTGCAACAGGTTGAATCTTCAACAGGCTGAAGATTTTGGAAAGATCTACCATCATTCTAGCTTTGGGAGGTGCCAGAAGTCAGACTTAGATGCTGTGTTCTCAGCGCCACCACCAATTTACAGAACAGGTTGGAGAACAGAAAAACAAAGAATTGGATGTCAACTTTCATTCATGTGTCAATATGATGACTATTGAGCAACCAATAAATAAGTCCTTAACAGAATCTTAGCTTCTCTGAACTCCTTTGCCATCCTTCCGGCTCTCATTGATTCCAGAGAATCTGGAATCTCTGGATTCCAGAGAACTGATGTTCCGCTACCCTAATGGGTTTTATCATCTCTCATTCTCTGAGCCCTTGGCCGATCTCAGCTGATTGGAAACACTGACTCCAGCTCCATTGTGTCTGTTCTCAGGCCTGTTTATGCCTGTTGGTCTTGTTATTGTAATTATACAATTTAATCAAGGAGACCAATTAAATGAACTGTAGTGTGAACAGAAAAAGAAATGTTTCTCTGAATAGAAAGCTGAAAACTGTACCGAGACTTAATGAAAAAGAGCATTTCTGGGGGGAAAAAGAAAACGGCCGCCAAATTAGGTTGTGGGAGCAATAGTGAATGTTCAGAGCCAACGCTTCCCACACAGTGATGATTTTGCAAGAAAAATGATCCGAAACTCTAAGAGCCAAAACATACACAGGAAAAAGACCTTTCCTTCCTTTAAGTCAAGCACATACCTTGAAGTCTGGGAAAAATAGTCTTAGGGAATTTATCATTTTTAACTCTTGGTTTGAACCGTAGCCCTCTGATCACTTGGCCAAATTATTGGCTAATGTGGATTCAGTTACTGGTCCTTTCTGTGTATCCAAGATAACTGGCTGCAGGTGACCTGGGCCAGGGAGAGAGAAGGAAAAGAACATGCTCGATCTGAGTTGTGCATGCTGCCCTACGTCCCCAGCCCTCTAGTGCTTTAGTCTTCAGGAATGACAAATGACATTTACATAGGCCTAGATACCTAAATCCACACCAGGGTTCTCATTATTACAATCAATATCCTATGATGTATTCCTGACAATTCCTTCTTCCTCCCCACAAAACCCTTTTTGCCTCTTCTTTTGGGGGGGGGCACACGTGGCAGTACTCAGGGGTTTCTATGGGTTCTGTGCTCAGAAATCACTCCTGGCAGGCATGGGGGACCAGATGGGATGCCAGGATTCGAACCACTGTCGGTCCTGGGTCAGCCTCTTGCAAGGCAATGCCCTACCACTGTGCTATCTCTCCAGCCCCAGCCTCTCCCTTTTTCTGCCTTCTCTTTCTCCCTCTTCCAACATGCCCAAATTCACACCTTCTTCTCCTTTCTGTTTTTTTTCCTCCTTTTTCATTTGACTTGCAATCTATACCTCCAGGAAATCAGCTGCCTGTGGGGAAACACTTGTAAGTATGGTTGATCTTGTCTATGTCTTCAGGGAGGGTATAGAGGGTCAGAGCAAGAAACTAGAACTCTAGTGTGGACGTGAAGCACTGCTTTCGAGCAAATCAAGGAATGCTACTAGAAGGAGGTGATGTTTCAGCCAAAGCCCAAATGATGGGAAGGAGTTAACAAAGAGAAAAGTGGGGAGGAGAGACACCACAGAGAGAGCATGCCATTGAGGAAGACTTGATGAGAAACAGAAACAAAGGCAGAGAGGGATGGCTGGAGTCCTGGGTGGCTGGGGTTGAGGGGTGAGAGTCTGGATTTTGCTATAAAGTCGATTGGAAGCTGGGGGAGGTTTTAAGCAGGAATCAAACTCTTGTTTTTAAATAGAGTTTTGACGTTGAGACCTTTCCTGCAATTGTAAGAGAGAATGCAGAGGTGCTATTGTTCTACTCTTTCTTCTAGAGCAAATGGTACAAAAACTCTGGCACAAACTCATAGTGTGGAATTTGTCTGGGAGCAGCCCAGCCAGAGCCTGCCCAGTACATGAAGACCTTCCTTCTTCCCTACTACTTCCTCTTCTCCACATCTAGAATGTGATCATTTTCAAAACAATTCTGTGAATGGAGCCACAGGACAACTTTTGTGGTTATTGTTTGAAAGATTCCCAGGCAGTGCTCAGCGGCCCAGGGCCACTTCTGGTGATACTCTCCCAACCAGGTAGGGTGGCTCAGTGCCAGAGATTCAAGTTCCACAGGGTTAGGGACCAGAAGGATCGCTCAGACAGTGATCAGGAGGCCTCAAGGTCATTCCAGGTGGTGCTCAGGGGGTCCTGTGATGGCAGGGTTTGAACTCAGATCCTAGTATATGATGTGCCCCCGATCACTGAGCCATCTCTTCAGCCCCGCATACAGTTGCCCTTTGGAATAGTCTGTGTGACGTCTCCTGCATGTAACATCTGGTTGCTTCATCCAGTTCTCACTAGTCCATCCCTCTTCATGCTGAGTCATATTGCTTATGTGACTGGCCCACACCTTTCTCAGCCCTCTACCTCTGCTGAAGACCATCTGTATTGTTTCAATTTAGGGCTTGAAGGAATCAAACTGTTATCATATATAGATTTTTCCAGTGGATACAAATGTCCATTTCTCTGGGATAAATACCCAAGCAGGGCAATTGTGAAGTCATGGCAATATTTTCCATTCTCATTTTATAAATAACAGCAGAAAACAGTGTTCCCAAAGGGTTCTCCAATTGCACATTCCTCCAGATATGAGCGAAGGCTCCAATTTCTCCACCAGCATCCTGGCCAGCATTTGGTATTGCCATGGTTTTTTTGTTTTAGCCATTTTGACGGATATGTAGTGATCCATCGGGAAGAATTTAGTGTGCATTTCCCTGAGCACTGAGAATGTGGAACAGCATTTCTCCTGCCTCTGTGCCATCTGTCTAAATCCTTTATATTTGACTGTAACACCTCTCCTGCTAAACCTCTTTCCCAAAATACACCTGGAGAGTAGAAACAATGCTCATTTGCCCCGGAAGAACAAACCCAGCACTAGGTTGTAACCTGGACTTGGCTTTTCCGGAAGAGGTGATCAGTGTCCTCTTTCCAATCCTTGTAGTTCATGTCCTTGGCACATACAGTACCCCCTACTCATTGGCCTACACCTAAGGGCATCAGTAAATTCCATCTCGAAAGGATTGGACACCCAGAGATGTGCACTCACTCTCTAATTAGGTTGAGCAAAGCTTATGAATGTAGTCCCAGATTATAATCACTTTTTAATTATATTTACCTTTGTCTGCAGAGAGTGAAGTGTATTATTGGCTCTGGGAGGTAACAACTCAAATCTCCATCCAAGGCAGCAAGTACCCTGAGGAGGATGGAGAGACACAATCAAAGAAATTAAAACTGAGCCGCAGACTCCTGGTTCCAGCCTCCCAGCTGAGTCTCTCTTGGCTTCTGGGATCAGGAAGGCAAGAGCCTCAATGTTTCCTGTCCTCCTGTTTTATGAGTGTAGGTGACCACTACTGGGGTTCTTGCATGCTGTCTGTGTGCTGGGGACTGTGCCTAGCAGCTTCTGGAAGGACCTTATTCAATCTACATCAGTAATTTGGGTATGTAGATGTTGTCACCATTGATCCCAAGGAAACTGAGTGACAGTGAGAGAAGGAGCAAGTGGCTTGCCCAGGATCACACAGCTAGGAAGAGAAAGCACCAAAGTTTAAATTCAGTTATCAGAATCTCCTATGCTGCTGATGGGTTTAACTCTGATGTTCTACAATAAAATCCTCCATAAAGGTCCCCATTCCTTCCACTCTTTCTCATTGGGCACAGGAAGTATCCCTGTAGACAGGAGACACAGGACTTCCCTTAGAGACCACAATAGGAAACAGAGTGCAAACTCATATAAATCACATCATGGATTTTTGTCACTTTTGCTTCCAGCAAGATCCAGATTTCTGGAAAGTTCTTAGTTTTGGGGATCATGCAATGATAATAGTGACTGTAGTGATGATAGTGATGATACCAATAGTGATGATGGTGATGATGGGGACCAGAGAATCTGGGTTCAATTCCTGGCATCCCATATGGTCCCCAAGCTCAAACAAGAGTGACCCCTCAGTGCTGAGACAGGAGTAAACCCTTCTGAACACTGCTGAGTTTGGCCCTAAAAACAAATAAATACGTAGAATAAAAATAAAGCAAATAGGAGTTAGAGCGATGGTGCAGCGATAGAGCATTTGCCTTGCATGCTGCTCACCCATGATGGACTGCAGTTCGATCCCTGGCATCCCATATAGTCCCTCAAACCAGGAGCAATTTCTGAGCACATAGCCAGGAGTAACTCCTGAGCATCACCAGGTGTGGCCCACAAACAAAACAAAACAAAAAAGTAAAGCAAATAGATAAATAAAATAAGTAAAATAAAATAAAATAATAATGGAAATGATGATATTGAAGCAGGCAAGACCAACTAGCAACTTACTAAGTCTTATTATGCTACCCCCTTGATCTGAGTTTATTTGATGGTTCAATGTAGGCTGAACCATAGCACCATCTTGTGAAGATCAGACCACAGCACCATCATCTCTTTATTTAGAGATGGAAGCTTTTGAATTCCACATCAGAATCTAAGAGTCAGAGTTTATCCCAGCCAGTCCTTCCAGGGACACTGATTCATGCTCAGGTTTGGGACCCCAGAGAAGGCCTCGGATATATTAGATCCCTTTCAAATATTTTATGGATGGATTATGAATTGATTAATTAGCTAATCTTCGGCCAATACAACGCCATCCTAGAACTATTATCAAAATAGTTGTTACTAATTATAATTATTATACACAACAATTATAATAAAAAAGGATACAGTAATTCCACTTCTGGGTTTTAACACAAAGAAAATAAAGGCAATTCAAAAATGTCTAAAATATTATAATGTTAATCATAATAATGAATCGTTGTTAAAATGAAAGAATGATCTCACAGTACCTAGCATATAGAAGGTGCTTAATAAGTCATCTTGATCTTTCATGCCTTTTATGAGGCTTACCATAAGCTCTCCTCACTATAAGAGGATCAACCTAAGGGCCAGTGAGATAATACCTGAGATAAGGCATTTTCTTTTTATGGAGCTGTGGTGGCAGTGACCTTGGTACAAATCTCTAACACCATCTATGGTAGCCGGAGCACTCCCAGGGGGCCACTCCTGAGCACAGAAACAGGAATAGCTCCTAAGCACCACTGGGTATGGCCTACCCTTCCCCAAATTAATAATAAAGAAAGTCCATTGTATCTTCTATTTTGGGCACATGGCTTGTAAAAAACTATGTATGATGGGAGAGGCCCTACGTGGGCTGGGAGATGGTTCATCCTCATGCTCTGGTCTTTCAGTTCCAATTTTGCAGCATCTTACATTGACACACTGGAAGCCAGCTCAGAGTAAACTCCTGGAGTGAGGTGAGTGGCACCCATGCCCTTGGCATGCACCCCTCTCCGACACTGACGAGTCAGAGCTGTCAAGCTGGGCTCTTATTCAAGGAGTGAAGTTGCAGCAAATGAGGTGTGTGTATATAATTATCAGAGCGGTAGATCCTGACATTAAAACAAACTGTCTCAAACTCCCGTCATCTCGGAGGAATGGCAGTTGAGGAGGAAGCTGGTGGGAAAGCTGACAGGACAGGAATGAAAAGGAAGAGAGCTCTGAGTGCTAGGGAACTTAGAGAGCAAGGCAAAGAGGCGGCATTTAATGGCACAGATTATGTTTTTAATTACTCGAGCAAACGAACTGTTCTGGTGCCTGGGTGGCATTGTTGGAGATGCCGCCCCAATGTTCTCAGGCTCTGACTGAGTCACCAGTGGGATGGGGGCTGGTCTTGAGGAACCAGGGAGAGCTGCCATGGCAGCGTAATGGGGCTCACAAGCCAAACCTTTATCCAAATTTCCTTTGTCCTTCTTGCCAGCCTGTGGTACTCAGACTCCGATCATTGTTGGTCCTGAGCACAGATGAGGATGAAGGCCCAGCCACTATGAAGCTTTGCCTCTTCTACGCATTCACTGTGCGATCGAGGCGCAGTGATAGATGGAGTGATGGTCCTTTAGATTTCCAGATGGAAGTCTTTATGCTGGCCGTTCAAGAAGATGGCACTCCAAGTAATTAGAAAACCTTCTCCCTAATTCCATAGGACCTCCATCTCCATCAAAACTGGGGGCTTAACATTGCTTGCTACAGTGGCCTTAGTTTCTCATCCATAACAGAGAGGAAAGGTTCCTGACACCACACACACACACACACACACACACACACACACACACACACACACACACACAAAACAAAACAAAATAAAACAAAACAAAACAAAACAAAAAAACCCCTGGGATATGGCAACGAGAAGGTATGGAGCCAGCCAGTGGTTGTTCCGATGACAATATGCTTCAAGAGTGGAGAAACCCTGAATCTCTTAGGCCACGGAAAATTTCCTTCCTTCCCCAATACTTACTGTGCCTATACAAAAAAAAAAAAAAAAAAAAGTGGGGTAACACCAAACCCTGCCACTACAGCACTTTTTCTGGTTTTTTATTTTTTGTTTGTTTTTTGATATTATTTTCCTTCTCTTCTTTCTTCCACTTTTTTCTTTCTTTTCCACTTTTGTGGATATTATTTGGTGATTTTTTTTTCTTTTTTAGTAGTTGATAA
This sequence comes from Suncus etruscus, assembly GCF_024139225.1. NCBI lineage: Eukaryota > Metazoa > Chordata > Mammalia > Eulipotyphla > Soricidae > Suncus > Suncus etruscus. The sequence goes on from NC_064862.1 coordinate 30,964,156, forward strand.
CAATTTTTTTCTTCTCTTTTCCTTAACCTTTTTATCTCCAACAGAATAGCATAACTTGAATCATTCAGCCTCATAAATTGAGGGGGAAAAAGAATGATACCAGGACCAGTCATATGAACATGTAGTGTAAATAAAAAATGACCAGACTGGAACACCAAACAGAATAGATGCCCAACCTATAACAAGCTGTAAGGTGGAGACCAGTTGCACTAGGATTCTAGGGTGTAAAGGAGGGAGATGTGGGAGACGCTGGGAACAGGAGTGGAGGGAGGACAACATTGATGGTGGGAATGCCCTTCATTCATTGTCACTATGTAACATAAATAATTCTGTGTAATGACCTTCAGTCACAATAAAAAAATAAAATTAAAAAAAAACTGGGGGCTTGCACTCAGGCACACACACACACACACACACACACACACACACACACACACACACACATGAAGAGGCAGGCAGAGATGACTGGATGCTTCACAAGCCAAGGAATACCTGATAAGATGCAAGTTGGAACCCAACGAACACTGAAGCCCTCAGAGAGAATGATCCCCTAATGCCCAGACAACTTTGAATTCTGGTCGTGTGATGATATTTGGAAGCCTCTCAGTTGGCAGTACATTGTTATAACAGCCTCAGCACGAACACAGCAACTTAGTCTTTCGGTGTTCATGTTTGCTCGTTTGTACAGATAAGGCAACTAGAACTCCTGGTGGTGTCACAAAGATTGAATTCAATAGATGAGCATTTTGCACATGCCTAGGTAAACTCTGGCCACTGGGAGCCCTTAGTTTTATCACCGAAAGACTCCTTAGGAAGGCATTAGAGAAGAAAATCAACTAACAATCAGGGACCTGATCTTTTAGTAGGCATTGTTTTTTGCTATTGTTATTGTTGTTGTTGTCTTTTTACTGGAAGGCACATTGGGTGGTACTCTAAAGCTACTCCTGGCTCTGTGCTCAGTTCTTCATGCAGTGCCAGGGATCTAACCTCCACCTCCTGTATACAAAGCATGTTCTGATCCCGATAACCTGATCATTAATGGAACCTTTGAAGCTCCAGCACAGACCTTGTTTCACCTCTTGACCCAGCAAGAGATGTTTTAATCCCCTTGTTATAGACAGGAAAGTTGAGCTGCAAAGAGCTGAGAGAGTGACCAGGTTGAATAAGTTGTTGGTCGTGAATGAAAAATGAAATAAAAAAAATCATATCTTGAGGAACTGATTTAGAAGGCATTAGTCACCCTCCCCTTCTTTGTATCCTCATGGGTTCTAAGAGCAAAGCTGTATGATGTACTATTCAGATGGGGAGGAGAAACAGGTAGAGACCACAAAGTCCCCAGAAGACATTTTTCTCCTTAAACTCTGTCATCTGTATCATCTGTGAAATGGAAGCAATCATGCCAAGACTGCATTTAGCCTGCATGGGTGCTGTCCTCATCCATGAAGTAGTTCAGTAATCCCTTGTTCATCACAGTTATCAGCAGGAGAGAACATGTGGCATGTGACCTGGGTGTGGGTCAGCTTCTGCTCTATCCTTTAATAGACTGCCTCCCCAGAGCTGCTGTTTCTTCATCTCTGAGATGGAGTTCTCCATCATCACACTCTTTTGACATAGCCACTTTGCTCTTGGTGTTTCATGGATGAGTTCTGAGTCCAAAGTATATAAAGAGAAATGGGAAGTAGTTGGCTTCTGTGACCTGTTTCTGGGCATCTACAATGTCATTGGACCTCCAAATGGTACACTCCAGTCTTGTTTCAGTGACTCTGGCTGCATATCAGGGCAGCTCAGAACTCAATGATATAAAATAACCATTTCTATGCTCACAGTTTCCAGGGCAGGACAAGGGCACAGCAGGGGGTGCTTGTCTCTGTTCCACGATGCCTGGGATCTCAGCTGGAAGACTGAAGGCAGAGGCAGTGGCTAACTCCAGTCTAATTTCTTCATCTGTCCAGAATTATTGATGCACCCTCTTTGAGTGGCTGAATGTGGTATCTCAGCATGAACTGGTATGGTTTTCTCATTGCATGGGTTTCAAAATGGAAAAGGAGAGAGAACAAAAATAGGGTGAGGAGAATAAGGAAGGAAGGGGAGAAGAGAGAGGGAAAGAAGTTGAGTTCTAGAAGACAGCTGTCTCTTTTCTACAATCTCACCTTCGAAGCACCATTGTATTGCTTGCATTAAGATCTAATGATTAGGGGCCGGCGAGGTGGTGCTAGAGGTAAGGTGTCTGCCTTGCAAGCGCTAGGCAAGGTTCATTCCCCCAGCGTCCCATATGGTCCCCCCAAGCCAGGGGCAATTTCTGAGCGCTTAGCCAGGAGTAACCCCTGAGCATCAAATGGGTGTGGCCCGAAAACAAAACAAAACAAAACAAAAGATCTAATGATTAAAGAAATCTTAAGTCCCTGCTGGGATTTAAAGAAAGGGGCATAGGTCCATCTGTACATGAAAAGAATGTCAGTCATATTGTAATAGGAGCATATGGTACTTTGTAGCTATCTATATCCTTCTTTGGAAAAATGCAGTTTGCCAAGTTCTTTCATGGCTCTTAGATAAAAATATACTATCAAAGGTCTTCAGAAAAGGCAATGTGTGGATAACAAAGTGAAGAAGCCACGCATGTTTGTACAACAGACAACCCCCTCCATGGTCTATCATGCAGGGTTTTACACATGAATTCATAAGGGGAACCACAATATGGTGGCCTTCTTAAGGCCTTAACAGAGAGAATACTTGTTCTTCTCAGTCGAAGAGAGAAAGATCCAGCAATGTATATCATATAAGAAAGAAAACAATCCCTCTCCCCCCAAAGGAAAAAGACAGTATTTTGTGGGTCTTTTCACAACAAAGCCTGTCCAAGCCCACTGAGTTTTTACCATTAGGGTCAGTTGATATCTCTGAGTAGAGACTAGAAGGGTGGCTTGGGGAGGCAAAAACGAGAAGACTAAGTTCTCAGTCATATCTCTCACACTGTGGGGTTGGCACATAGTGAGCTGGAGGACTCTGCCTGTCTCTCGTGTGAGAGAGGCAGATTGGAAAACATTCTGGACAATGTTCCACACTCACACAAAACCAATCGCAAAGGAGAGCATTCTTTTCATTATTTGTTCAACAACAATAGTAACAAATGGTTGATGGTCTCTCTGGTGCCATATCATGGACGAAAGGTATGAATACACATGCTTTTAGAAAATCACCATCAGGTAATTATTACTGGTGTGTTATATATGCTTTTATGACGCAGTGTTGTTGCAAATCAGCCCCTGATGAGGTTGACTGATGGAGGGATGGAGGATGAGGCCTTTCTCCTCCAGCTCGGACCACGCGTCTGTTACCCTGTTCAGCCGGCAGTTCTGAGGTGAATGCGGTGGGAAGAAAGCCAACAGGCCGTCAGGCTTCCGAAGAAAACAGCTCTTTATTCCATGAAGAGGCCGAAGCCAAAAGGCGTAAGAATAGGCCCCAGGAAAAAAGCCCCTCACCTTCCACAGATCCTTGTTTTTATGCCCCCAGAATCAGGTACCACCCAATGGTGGGATCAGATACCACCCAATGGTGGGAGCAGAATCAGGTACCACCCTAGGGTGGGAGCAGAATGCCAGGTCACACCCTAGGGTAGGGCACAATCATCATCAGGGTAGGGTCAGTAACATAATAAACCCATTAAAATGTTTACATACAAAACACAGTGTATCAAAGATTTGATGATGATTTGGGGTATTAAGAACTCTATGATGACCTGGTATATTGAGTATTTAGTGATGATTGAGTATATTAAAGATTTTATTATGGGGCCCAGAGAGATAGCACAGCGGCATTTGCCTGGCAAGCAGCCGATCCAGGACCAAAGGTGGTTGGTTCGAATCCCGGTGTCCCATATGGTCCCCTGCGCCTGCCAGGAGCTATTTCTGAGCAGATAGCCAGGAGTAACCCCTGAGCACCGCCGGGTGTGACCCAAAAACCAAAAAAAAAAAAAAAGAATTTATTATGGTCTTGTATATTGAATACTTTCTGAAGACTGGGTAAGTTAAATACTCTATGATAGCATAGAGTTATTAATATAGAGTTATGATGTAGAGTCATATATAGTTATTTAACAGTTATATGATAACATAAAGTTAATAAAAATAGTAGAGTGAGTGCTCTATAATGATAAGTATCTTTAGTAATTAGGTTGAATAGGTTGAGTAATTTGTTTTGTTGGTTTATTGGTTTGTTTTCCTTTTGGGGCCACATCTGGTGGTGCTCAGGGGTTAGTCCTGGCTACGCACTCAGAAATCGCTCATGGCTTGAGGGACCATATGGGATGCCTGGGGATCAAACCAAGGTCCATCCTAGGTTAGCATGTGCAAGGCAAATGCCCTACCACTTGCACCACTGCTCTGGCCCCAAGTAGGTATATATGTATATATTCTGAACTCCCTTCGGGCTTGCCTGGACCGAGTAGGTATATTATTGAGGATGATGAGCTAGTATGTTGGATGCTCTATGAACTCTGTGTAAGTTAAGTACTATATTATAAGGCAGTATAATGAGTGCTCTGTAATGATTGGTGTATTGATCATGCAGGCACATTGAGTATGATGATCTGATATGTTGAATGTGCTCTGAAGACTAGGTAAGCTAAGTATTCTATAAAGATTGGGTGAGCAATGATCAGATCTAATCATCAAACCCAAAGTCATCAACAACAGAATCAAGATACCCAATCTACAAGCTATGCACAAATGGGACCTGTTACAGACACTAGCAGACCAAGGGGCAAAGTAAGGAGGTATGGTATACATGCTGAGAACAGGGGTGGAGGGAGGACAATACTGGTGGTAAGAATGGCCCCAATTCACTGTCACTATGTACCTTAAATATAACTGTGAAAGACTTGTAATTCACTTTGGTCACAATAAAAATTATTTTTAAAAAGATTTAATGAAGTGATTTTTCTTTAATGTTGGAGAATGCTAATAGAAGCATAGTTTTCAAACTCAAATGATATATTAATCACCCTATTATCTATTGTCTAATGAAATGAATGACAATATATACATGTTTTATCATTAAAAAAAGATTGGGTATGTTGAGTACTTTATAATGATCAGGTATATTGAATGCTCTATTGGGCAGATGTGGGAGTCCAGAGGCGGCCTCAATCTCAGTCCAGAAAATCATAGAAGGCTTCTTGGAAGTAGTGATGTCTAGAAAGAGTGTGGAAGTTGGGAGAGGAGTTAGACCAGCAAAGATAAGAGAGGGAGAAAAGCTGAAGGCAAAGGGCTCCCTATGTGAATGATTTAAAGATACAGCTACAGAAAGAGAGCACTGAAGCAATACCTGCAGGTCCAGCACTGAACAGGATGAAGGTTGGGGGGTATCTCTCCCACTGGGGTAGGGGTAGGTATAGGGTGGCAACATGCCCAGAAGGGGTCTTCTCCACCTGACTGGGGAAGCATCATCCACTTTTGAAGTTAAATTGATGACAGGGGTGATGCCCATAGGGGAGGGACAGTAGATGCTCCTGCAATTTGTGGGTGAGGAAGAGAAGAAGAGGGGGTTTGGGACATCTGGGGATATGTTCTTGGTTAATGAGGGGGCTTCTTTATGAGGTGTGTCCTCCTCTGCAATCTGGGAGGATGCTAATGCAAAGACAGGACTCCAGGGGACAGCCAGGAGGAACCAATGGCTTAGTTAGTCCATGCAGAGGATTCAGCGTATGCCTGGATGGAACGTATCTAGTGCTCAAGTAATGTTCCTACCAGTGTCATTCTGAGTATAGGCAACCTCTGGACGTAGCATTCGAGAAGTGGGGACAAGTGGGGAGGTGGCACTTGGGGGATCACAGCTCCAGTCCAACCCAATGTGACTGAAATCTAGTGCAAGCTTGCAGCTATGACGACACATGTGGGGGATGTGTGCAAGGGAAGATGCCAGGCAGCCTGTGACTAGAGTATGGAAGAGACTATTGTATATGGAAGGGGGTTGCAAACTGTACACATTTCTGGAATGATTACAATCAGGGCTATTTCCATCCACTTTATTTCTGGGCCATCAGCTTGGGTTCTCCAGAGAGAAGATGCCATTTAATTCTCTCAGATCAAATATTTAATACACACGATGCTGAATAAATCCCGCTTTGCCTATTTAGCATGCACTTGGTATTTTTAGTTGCCAACTGCAACTCGAGAGTTTCACCACCTTGACTGACACGAGGTTCTGCTCAAGGCAGCTACTATGGAGCAGGAACTGTGCATACATCCGTGGACAGGAAGACAAGAAGACTTTAAGTGTTTGGATCCAGGCACGGCCCATGGGCAAAGGGGCTTACACAATGTGCCTCCTGGGAGAATGAAGAGTGATCACACAGAACTGTTCAAGAGTCAATGCGATGGAAAATAGGTCATGTTAATAATCACCACGACCGTCGTCATGACCATCGTCCTTGCCATGGCCATCACCTCTATCGTCAATATAATCACTTTCATCACTGTTATGACCATCACGATTAGCATCATCATCATTATCATTACCACCGTTATTCCACCATCATCACCATCATGTTATCAGTCTAATCATCAGCATCTCTGGTATGATCACCATTGCCATCATTATAATATTGCAATTATCCGTATGATCATCACTAGTATTATAATTACCATTCTCACCATCACCACTGCGAGCAACACAATCCTCACCAATGCATCACTCGTATCTCAATACCATCACCCTCACCATTCCTGTTGTCATCAAGAATACTCTTCTGGGCCCAGAAGAGTGCAGTGGTTAGGGCATTTGCCTTGCACATGCTAACATAAGACAGACCACAGTTCAAGCCCCTGGCGTCCCATATGGTCCCACACGCCAGGGGCAATGTCTGAGCTCATAGCCAAGAGTAACCCCTCAGCGTCACTGGGTGTGACCCCCCCAAAAAAACAAACAAAAAATAATACTCTTTTAAGACTTTCTTTTGGTTGTTCAAAAACTGTCCGGCAGTTAAGGGCCGGAGCGATACCACAGTGGTAGGGTATTTGTCTTGCACACGGCCAACCCAGCACAGGCCTGGGTTCGATCCCTGACATCCCATATGGTTTCCTGAGCCTGCCACGAGCAATTTCTGAGCACAGAGCCAGAAGTAACCCCAGAGCACTGCCAGGTGTGGTCCAAAATCAAAGGCAACATAAAAAAAATATGTTGTAGTTGTATTCTTTGGAATACATTATATTAGATGTACAATGAGTACAGTGTTATCATTGTAAACTAATAAATGTGGAGTGAGTTTAGTTTGGGGACTATACATATAGTGCTCAGGGACTACTCCCAACTCAGTGCTCAAGAGTCACTCTGCGTAGTTCTCAGGGCAACCTTGCTGTACCAGGGATGGAATCTGGACCTCCTACAATGCAAGATCTGTGCTCAGTCCATTGAGTTGCTTCCTAAGGCACTACATCTTTCTGTTTTTATTTCTAATATTATACTTTTTATTTAGATAACACACAGACAAAGGTGTGGAGTAGGTCTTGTGATCATTTTAAGACTGCAAACCGCTCTGCAAGCAATAGATCTGAGAACAAGACAGAGATCAGTGACAATGTTCCATGGGAAGAAGCGGGATGGAGATGTGGGAGTGGGCCTAGAAGGCTGAGACGGTGCCTTTTGGACACTTGATTGCAGGAGGCTGCCAGATCCTATTGTGCAATAGCCATCAGTGATCCAGACTAGTCCAGGCTTCCCTGACCACAGCTGAGTGCACTTGATGTTGTGGGGGCAGGTTTGACACCCCTGCAATCAGCAATTTGAAAACCACCATGGGCTGACTGCCTTCCAGAGGCCTCGGGCTGAGCCTAATGGCTGCAGCATCACTTTACGGCCCATTAATCTCCCTGGTGTCAGGACGAAGTGCTTGGCTCGGGTCCACTTGCTTGTCCGCTTTGGGAGTTGCTTTATTGTCTCTTTACTTTGGCCCCAAAGAGCACCATTCTCCTAATTAAAGCAGCCTTTTATTCTAGAGGCCTCTGGAGAGGGCATACACCAAGTTATTATGCCACAGACAGAAGAACGGATACCTTATCCTGTAGTGTCCTCTGCAGAAGAAGAAGCAAGAACTGAAAAAAAAAATCTGTTTTAAAGCCATACTAAGCACCAGGAATGGCTTCCTGATATTTTCCCATGGGGTTCAGAGCAAAGAAAGGAGAATTCGTTCCAGCATTCAGTGGCTGTGTAATTTAGACAAGTCACAGCATGTCTCTGGTCCTCACTGTCTGTGGTTGAAAGATATCATCGTGTGGATGCTTAGAGAACCATAGATGGGATGGAGCAGAATGGCCTTGGATGACACTTTAGCAGCCATTAGTGGTGGTTGCAGAGTAAAAATCTTGAATGAGTGCCTGGCTAAACCTCTGACAGAGACCCTCATGACCATCTTCATAAGCGCTCAACAACCCATGGACAATGCTAGAAGAAAGGCAAGTCTTGGAGGAGGTGAAACTGGAGTTCAAGGGGTCGGAGCTATGAAGGTTTTGCTGGGCTTTGAATCTTGTGCCTTCTGAGTCCTAAGCATTGGGTCCTAAGCATTGGGTCTGCATGAATGGGATGGACCTGGAGCAGGGGTTAGGGATATCTGTTGATGATATTCCTGTTCATTTGCTCTGAAAGTCATTTTTCCTCCCTTCCTGCACCTTGAGGCAAGTTGCTAATATTTGATGGGAAGCCAAGGAACAAAGGCATGAAACACGGAGGTTCGTGTAATTATCTTGTCTCCACATTTCACCTCATTTCTCTGCCCCTAAACGTGGCAGAGGGGGTGCGACAATCTTTTGGAGGACAGTGCAGTCTTACTGTAAATGGCTTAAAAGATGATCCAAAAAGATCTCACGTCATTAACCAAAAAATGTCCTCAAGAATATCAATTGCAAGAACACGAGTTCTTAAAACCCTAATTTTATGATTGGCATTAAGTGGATGGTATTAGAGGAACCAGGTATGGAAGAAATGGGGGGGGGGAGAGGGGGAAATGAGGGGATGGGGAAGTGGGTGCCCGTGGGAGAGGAAAGGAGGTCTGGAGGGACAATGGTGCCCAAACAGAGCTACTGAATCAAGGAATCAGGAAAGTGCCCCAATTATGGTATCAAATGGAAGGAACAAAGGGACAGGAAACTTCCCTTGAAATTGAACAAGGGAGTGGAAAATTTAACACCTTCCACATCAAGGGCTTCCACTTGCAAAAGAACTGCCTTCCTCTCCTAGATATTATCACTAGGGGGGGAAATAGAAAATCTATCAGATAATAGAAGAGAGAAGGAGAGGGAGGGGGAGGGAGAGAGACCGGGAGGGAGAGAGGCAGAGGGAGAGACTGGGAGAGACAGAGAAGAAGAGAAGAACAATGGAGAGGCAGAGAAGAAACGTGATAGGAAGAGATGTAAACTGAGAATGAGACAGAAAGAAAGGGAGATAGATGGAGGAAGGGAAGGAAGAGAGATTGAAAATCAGAGGGAAAAAGAGAGGGAGAGAGAGAGAAAAGGTGGAAAGCAGAGAGTGGCAGAGAAAGAAACAGGAGACAGAGAAGGGGACAGAGGTGAGAGATGGTAGTTCCTCTCCACTCCCAAAGCAATAGAGAGAACTGAGAAAGCTGTAGAGAGAGTTGGGGAGAGTCACAGACTGTTGGGGGTTTCCTGATCCAGCTCTGCTCCAGGCATCTCCCTGTCTGTCCCCTTGATCTTTCACTGCCCTAAGCCCCCTGAAGTATGAAGTGCCTCCAATCCCAGAGGCTCCAACTTGCCTCCTGCTTCTCCTGTCTGAGTGTCCCTCTGCATGCCTTGTGGGATACAGAACAGTGACAGAGCCAGTGGGCCACCTGCTGCAGGGACAGGCAGACAGGCCTGGGAAAGGGGCAAGCACAGGGAGAGGCTGGTGAGGAGCTGAGCCAGGGCAAACCAACCCAGCCTCTCTGGGTCCCAACTCTTCCCCTGCAAAACCAGAAACAATCACTCCCCCATCCTACCTGGCCCCTGCACCCCCAAGGCTCATGCACACACACTCACACACATATAGAGCCCTTGTTTTTATTGGAGGATGCTGGAAGCCCACACTGCTGCATTTGCTGCATAATCCTGCTGTTTTCTGAACTGCGTGGAACAGCTGTGATCCTTTAGTTTCTTGACCCAAAAAGGAAATCTGTTGAGAGAATTTATGCTTTGGTCTATTCCTGAGGAAACGCCTCCCCCCTTATAGCAGCCCATGAAACTCAATGGGGAGATGAATGATAATGATAATATAATAATGGTAATAAAAAAGGGAAAAGCAAAGCCACTCGGATCAACGAGGATAATATAGAGCCGAGGGGAGCCCTGTGGGAGAGGTTTTACCCCCACATGCCTCTCAGCAGCCACTTCCATCCACTTCCATCACTTCCACTGCACTGGCTGCTGGTAGATCTTTCTGGGGACAGTGGGGGCAAGAATGCACTTTCCATCTCCATCCTCCCTGGGGTGGGACTACCTCCTTCCTCTTTCTTAAAAATAGATTTTTTATTGAGGTATTTGGCAATAGCATTGGAGATGTCTGAGTTTGTATAATGACTACATTGATCCCTTCTCCATTACTCCCATGGTCCCTCCCCTTACTCCCACCCACTCTGGTCTCAATTTTCTCAATCATGACTCAGGGTTTGTTTCCATTTCCTCCTTCCTCTTTGTCTCCAACCACCCCCACCATCTTGTTTCCCTCACACTATTGGAATCAGCCAATCAGAGCAACCCTCAAGTCCAGCCAGGAACCTTTTTCAGCTCCATTCAGGACCCTGGCCAGCAGCTGGATAACTGCTTCTTCATCATGGGGGCTAGGCAGGAAGTGGATTCTTCCCCTCCCCTCCCCAATTCCATCTCTTACCTTGGGATCTGGTCTTTACCAGAAATAAGAAATGGAATAGCTTGAAAAGCAAATGCCTTCTGGAAAAAATGCATCACTTGCAGCCTATCAGAACCTAGGCCCCCTTCACACCCAGTCCTAGCTTCAGCTCCTGCCCTCTGCAGCTGGCACAGTCTCCTCCAGGCTGTCATAGCTCACCCCTGCCAAGGCCTGTGAGCCTCCCCTACATCCTCGCTTGATGCAGGGAACTCCTGGGAAGCTGTGTGGGACCTGAGGGTAGAGAAAGGAGGCTGGGACCTAGAAGCTTGCCCAAATATTTTCGCTCTGTAATCTGCACCATCTCTAGTGATTCGGACAATCTCTATCCAATTTGAGAAGCAGAGAAGCAGATGAAGAATGTGTTGCCTCCTGCAAGAAGTTAAAGCAATAACACCACAAAAGAGCCGGCTTCCATCGATCTTTATTATGAACCTCTAAGAGGGGTTTGATAATGTGGCCCAGGGAAAATGGGAGCTGAAATTGGACTTGTGACCTGGTGTTGAGCTGACACTCCAGGGTTCTTTTGATGAGACCAGTAACCCCGGATCAAGGGGAGAACACATGTGACTCAGTGCCTCTCCTGATGGCGTATTACCGTCCCTCTAGAAAACATTGACAGATGAAAGCTTTGCCTCTTCACCAAAATTTACCTGTTGGTGTCCAGCTCTGAGCCCCTCTCTGAGCAGTGGAAATCCAGAGTGTAACCCAATATAGAAACCACATCATTCCAGAGCCAGGCAAGTGTCACATGACTGCGAGGCAGGCAACTCAGGAAACACTGGGATCTGGGGGGAAATCCTAATTAGTTTAAACTAATCATCCCAATGAATGTGAAAAAAAATATTCCCAAATTAAAAAAATTAATGTCGATTATTATTCAATACAATATTAGATTGAAACATGAAGCCTTACATATTTAAATATATTAAAATGTTATTAAAGGAATGACTTGTAAATGAAGTAGTAATCCCAACTGAAACATGAAGAAAAAAACTATTTATTGAAGATAAAAATATGTTTAGGAGCTGGGAGATGTCAAAGGACCGGAGCACTGAATGGTCCCCCTCCTCCTCCAGTCCCCATAGTGTCCCTGAATCTTCCTTTCCACCCAAATCTTCCAAGTCTTGGGTTCCAAATGGTTCACAGATTACTTGCAATCTCTGTTCTAGTAGAACATCAACTGGTTCAAAGGAAAATGTAAGTTTGGCAGAAACTATGGTCTAATTCTCACTGCCATGTTAATGGTTGTCCACACTTTATGATGTTCTGGGAAGGGGCACAGCCAGATAAAAAGGATTCTCTGGTCAGCAAATGGGGCGGCCTGTTGCTCTGTCCCCGAGAAGTGCTTCCTCCCCACCTCTCTTGCTCCCACCAGTCTAGTCTCAGGCAAGACAGTTGACCAACCCTCCAGGACTCTCTCCATTTCCCCCAGCACAAGAACCTACCCAGTAATGAATGCAAAGTAATGCCATCTCCTCCTCAGCTCCTCCTTTCTGCGGGCACTGAGGAAGCACAGTGCACTTTATTTAAATTCCATGACCTTTGCAAACACATGCCTCCTGATTTCATTTTGTGGCAGAGGGAAATGTGAAAACCCATGTGAGTTGCAGGAAATGTGAAAAACCCATGTGAGAGCCCCTCCCCACACAATCTTTGCTCTGACAGGGGTGGATGTGCCAGGACACAGAGCATAGGAGCTTTCACCCAAGGTGCAAGTGGGGGTGATGCACAGAGCACAGTGAGTCCTGTTTTCCTATGGCAGAAATAGGGAGAATAAGATCCAAAAACCAAGAATGGGTATGAAGATGAAACTCAAGCACAGGGTATCACCCGTAGAAAATGCTAGGTTGTGGACAGGTGGAGAGGGATGCACATGAAAAAAACAGGTCTTAGGGGAAACAGTTTGCAGAATAGGGTGTTAAATAGGGCCTGTGGGTCCAGCAGGGGTAAGTAAAGTCTTGTGTGTTATCAGACATGATAGCTTCTGCACTTCAGAATATCATTGGCTGGTGGCTGAGGAAGTTTGCTATTTGCTGCATTCTTTGCAGAAAGTTTGATGGCCTTAGATCCCACATAATAAGGCAGTGGGTTAGTAGCTATGAAGCCAGTTGCTTCACTTCTCTAAGCCTTCTTTTTTTCTTTCTGCACAACAGGGTAATAATAGAGCCTTTCCATAAGGAAGCAGTGTGGAGAATAAAGAGAAATAAAGAGAAGACAAAATAAAGAGAAAATAAAGAGAAAAAAGAATTCCAAAGAAGTTAGTGCCTTTTCTCCCCACCTATGAAGGTTTCTGGTTTGACCCTCTGAATATTGGATGGTCTCCCCGGTCTTGTCTCAGGGCCAGCCAAGATTGGTTGTCCTGACTGCAGTGTCTGGGTGGGGAACAAAAGTCTGGTCCAAATTCTGGAGCTGAACAAACAGCTTCTTCTTCCAACATGCTTGCTCTTCCCCTCCCCATGTGCTATGGAGGCAATGCCACACTTCCCAGGGGTCTCTGGTCCATAGAACATGCAGAGGGTGAAGGCAGTAACCAGACTCTGGAGCCAACTGGAGATAATCAATATGGAAGGTCAAAGAGTAGAGACACCAGGAATCCAAATTGGTATCATCTCTGCATTGACCAGAGAAACATATTTAAGAGCTAGAATGAGTAAGAGCTCCTGGTCCCATCCTGTTCCAGCAGGTAGAGTTTCCTTGGGTGAAACAAACATACCCCTTATTCTTCCTCTTTCCCTATTTCCTCTCACTTCCCCTTTCACAAAGAGCCTTTCATGTGTCTTTGTACCCCCCTGTTTGAGCCCCCTCTCCTTGCCCCCCCTGACACCCAGAACCACTTCCAGATGGGCATAAACTCCTTCTCCAGGCAGCTGAAATTTGGCACTCATTTGCTGATATCTCATAATAGATAGTTGAATGACTAAAAGATGATGCGGCTGACAGAATTAAGCTTACCTTAAGAGAGTGGACAAAGGGCATGGTGGGGATCAAATGGGGCTCATGGATGGGGAATATTGATCCTTATCTTTTCACCTGTGGCTTCTCCCTCCACCCCTAGCTCAGGAGGGTTTGGGTCTGTGGTGGGAGAGGGGCTCTCACATGAGGAATTCAGGAGAACAAGCTTCAGTGCTCTGTCCCAACATGGACTCCCATCATATACATGGAAACCACATTGATAGGTGAAGCATCTTCTATAAAAATGGCCCATTTAACCATGACAACTCTCTAAGACTCACTCATTGTAGAGGCAGAAACTGAGTGACAGAGAGACTGGGTCACTTGCATTAGGTCACACAGGAGTAGATTGTTAATATTGCTAGGGTTTTTGGTTCAAGTGACTGACTGGACCTTGGTGGCTGGTTTGGACCCCTCCATTGTAGTGATGTAGGGGCACGTGTGTCAACCAGCCATCAAGCAAGTCTGCAAATGACCTCTCTCCCCAAATCTTCCAACCACATACTATAGGGCTCCTCCGCTTGTCCATTTGGAATTGTGGTGCTGCCTTCTTCTGAGAGTCTTGAGCTGGAGTGCAGCCCCTCAGCTGCCCCTGGCCAGAGCTGCTGTTGAATTCAGGGCACATGAACTGAAATGTTCTGTTCAATTTCCAGCAGACCTGTCTCCCCACAGGCTTCCAACAGGCCCAGCAAAACGGAAACCTGGGATGACGGAAGACTTTAATCAAAGGATCAACACTGGTGAGGGCTGGGAGGCGGTGAAGGCAAATCAAAGGCAAATGCAGAGGAAACGCTTTGTGAAGCGAGAGGGGAAAAAAAATCTCATTCTTGCAAGCGTGCAAGCAGGTCCGTGGAAGGTAATTTACTTGAAACAGCGCATAGCCACGTCTGTGCATGTCTTCAGGTTGGAAGAGCGGCCCGAAGGGAAGGTAGATGAGATGAGGACAGCAGACCTGTCAGACAAAAGGTGTCAACTGTTGCTTTTCACTCACCCTTGAATTATTTGGATGCTCCAAGGGAAAATACTCTAGCTGCACCTATTATGTGAAAGCACTAACACAGAGAGATTTATTTCTTATTCTACCTACTGATCAATCATTTTATGCTATCCATTCATTCTGCCATCCTTAAACTTATCCAACCATCTCTCCATCCCCCATTTTCCAACCAGATAATTTAATGTATATTACATATATCAGTTCTTTCCTTCCATCTTTCCTTCTTTCTTTCTGTTCTTTATAAACAGGAATTTACATGAAATCTTTTTTCATCCATCTACTAATTATATAGAGTCTAATATATGTATATTCCATAACAATCTGATACAGATATAACATAGAGAAAGAGATAGAAAGAAACATCTCACTCTCTGACACTTGCGCTAGGTTTTGGGCTAGACAGTCTGGTTGTGACAAGATGGGAGAGCTGCACTTCTCTGTGGAATATAAGGAAAGTAAAAGACAGTGTGGGATGAATCTCCAGGGACAATAAAGATGAGGATTAGGAGGACCAGTCCATGGTAGGAGCTTGCCACAAAGAGCAGAGAAGGCAGTTAGAATAGAGATGGGTCTACTATGAAAGGGACATGCATGGCACCCCTTCATTAACAATACTGCAAAACCATGGTGTCAAAAAAGAAGAGAGAGAGAGGGTGAAGTATAATGCCTGCCCAGAAGCAGGCAGAGGAGGGTGGATGGGAGGGAAGAGGGCATCAGGGAGGGTGAAAGAGAAACTGTTGACACTGGTGGCTGGAAGGAGGCACTGGTGAAGGTTGTTTTATACATTGTATGACAGGAACTCAATCATGAACGATTTTTTCTGTGGGGAGAAAAACTATATAGAACAACCTTGTAACCATGGGTGTTTAAATAAAAAAAATTTTAAATTAAAAATATAGGAGCCACATCCAGCAGTGTTTGTGTCCCTCTTGCCCACTCCCAGAATTGCTCTCGAAATGGTGTTTAGCCTTGTGTGTGTGGGGAGGGTATAAAGGAGGAGTATAAAAATTCACCTCTTGAGTACCATTATCTACCACCATCCCTATTGTCCCTGAACTCATTGCGTTGGGAATGTGACTTTACTACTTTGGAGGAAGCCTTGATCTTAGCAACTGTGCTATTTGGTGGTGGATCCTCTGTAAAATCATATGTTTCCATCTCATGGCTAATATGTGTCTTGTGAGATCAAGTATTTTTTTTTTTAAAAAAAGATGGGGTGGATAGAAAAGGAATAATCAGGAAAAAACTGTTGCACAAGGAGCATTAAATTACAACGAAGGATCAGCATCAATACTTACTGTTACTCTTTACATAATAACGAACGTGTTTACTTTCTATAATGATCTGAGTGTCGTCAAGCATGAAAATCAACTGACGTTTTTCAAAATATGGTATCACAGAAGACTTGTCTATTACTGAATCCAGTGAAAACAAGGGTTCCATGATCAACCTTTTTTTTATGAGTTGAGCATGTTCTTCCCCTCTTAAGAATGATCATTACATTTTAAAGCCTAATAAAGGTTCTGAAAAGTCCAGTAGCAAAAAAATATGAATTGACTGGAGAGATAGTACAACAGATAAGGTTCTTGTGTGCTACTGGCCCTGAATTCAATCCCTGAAACCCCATAGTATACTCCAAGTTCTCTCCAGTAGTAATCCCCTGATCACAGAGCCAGGAGTAAATTCTGAGCACCCAGGGGTATGGCCTAAAAACAAAACAAAACAAAACAAAAAAAGGATATTAAATTCCGATTCCCAAAACTTCTTTGATGATATAGATGTTTAAAGTAGAATCCATTCTAGTGCTCCATAGAATTTCTTTTTACAAAACAGGCACATTATCAAGATATCTTATATGAACTTACTGTATTTGAGGGAAAATGTTTATAATGTTCAGTTGCTTCCACAAAGGGTCAGAGAAACCCCCTATCTCTTGCTCTTCTTCCATTTCTTCCATCCTTTTTTTCCCTCCTTCCTTTTCTTGTCACAAAATATTTTTTGTCGAATACCTACCAGAATGCACCAGAATTCAAAGATTACATAAACACTAAGAGCTAGAGGTAGAAACCAGGATGTCTATAAACTAGGGGTTGGTAGAGAAGCAAGAAGGCTAGGTCAGTGGTGGCCCATCTTGTTTATTCAGAAGGTATCATGAGCTTAAGCTCCATAGAGGCCAAGGAGAAACAGCCCGAGTATACCCAGTGAGCCAGGAATGGGTCAATAGGGAGTGGTGAAAAGTGAAGCAAAGTGGAGAATTGATTCCTTTGATGGTTATTGTAAGGCAATTTAGAACCCAGTAATTTCTGCACGTCCTAGGATATTTTTTTGTGTGTGTGGGAGGAACTGTTAATCTAAATATTTTTGTTTGTTTTGGGGCCACACCCTACAGCTCAGGGGTCACTCCTGGCTCTGTGTTCAAAAATCACTCCTGTTAGGCTCTGATACTTGATACTGAGGATCAAACCTAGGTTGGCTATGTGCAAGGCAAATGTCCTTCCTACCTGCTGTGCTATTGCTCTGGCCCAAAAGATTTTTAAGTAAAACCTTTAGATGATTCTTGGCCACAAGTTTAGTTTTTTGTTTTAGTTTTAGTTTTTATAAGAACCTCAATGAGTGCTGATTGGAACTGAGAGGGGTTATTTGGAACATCCCTCCCACCACATACATCCACAAATAATAAATATGCTTTCATTACATGAACTAATGCCTCTCTTTAGACTTATCTACACATCTATTAACCCCCTGCCCTCCTCCCCATGAACTATACTATGTTGCAAGTCAGCCCCTGAAGAGGTTGACTGATGGAGGGATGGAGGATGAGGCCTTTCTCCTCCAGCTCGGACCACACGTCTGTTACCCTGTTCAGTCGGCGGTTCTGAGGTGAATGCAGCAGGAAGAAAGCCAACAGACAGTCAGGCTTCTGAAGAAAACAGCTCTTTATTCCATGAAGAGGCCGAAGCCAAAAGGCCTAAGACTAGGCCCCAGGAAACAAGCCTCTCGCCTTCCACAAACCCTTGCTTTTATGCCCCAGAATCAGGTACCACCCAATGGTGGGATCAGGTACCATCCAATGGTGGGAGCAGAATCAGGTACCACCCTAGGGTAGGAGCAGAATGCCAGGTCACAACCTAGGGTAGAGCACAATCACCGATCAGGGTAGGGTCAGTAACATAATAATCCCATTAAAATGTTTACATACACAACAATACTGTATCTCCCCCTCCTTGAGGTGAGAGATTAAGAAACCCCCTTGTAGGATGGACCAGAGTCCTGCCAGGGCAGGTGTACAGAAAGGGCATCACCAGTGCTTATTGAACCAATGTTCATAGCCCTTCCTTCTATTATAGCTGAAAAATAAATATAAAATAGCTTTTAATTAAAAAGAGACAGGATGAAATATGCATGAGATTCCTATTCTTTGACATGAGGCAGCGTGTTAGGAGAAAGATTTTCAAATTACATTTGCCACGAATGCTCCAGACTGACTGAAAAACTTTTCTGGGCAAGCGGTCTCATCTGAAGAGAGCTTGTTCTCAGCTCTGCATTGCAGAGAATCTTCTCAGTGTCGAGATAATTTCCCAGGAACAAGAGGGTTGCTTGTTACAACAGGTCACCACCCCTTGTCAGCTATAGAGATGCACTTATGAGGCGTTCACACCCTGTCTGGGCTCACTTCACTGCCTTATTTTTCCCTATTGTTCCCTCTGTCCCTAAAACCAATATATTAAAACTGATTACAAACTTCCTACAATGGGGCTAGAATGATAGACCAGCAGTAAGGGTACTTGCCTTGCACACAGATGACCTGAGTTTGATCCCTGCATTCATTGTTCCTTTGAGCCAATGATCCCTGAGCACAGAATCAGGAGTAAACTCCGAGTACTGCCAGGTGTGGCCCCCAAAAATCAAAAACTCCAAATGAAAAACAAACTGTCTCCAAGAGGAAGTCTAGAGCTGGGGTCCCAAAACTTTGAACCAAGCTTCTCTATCAGATCTGAACTGAGCGACCTTGAGCCAGAGTTAGCACTTCATCTCCAAACTCCTTCTTCATCCCAGGATTTCTTCTGAATCAAAGCAGCTCTAGAGCCCCAGGAAGCAGCAAAGGAGAGAGGCTCAGGAGTGAGTGGGGAGAGGGGCCTGGGTCTCCTGCTCCCAGACTTGTCTGTTTTGTCTTCTTGAATCTCTCTGGGATTTGAAACAACAAGAGCTGAAAGTCATGGATCTTGTCTGTCTCCTTCCTGTTGTGAGTTTGGGTGAGCTCCAGGTGGAGATGGGACTTCCTGGGGACCCACAGTAGGTCTTCAAGAGGCTTGGTTCTTGGACCCAGAAAGTTGGGTCTCAAGATATTGGTGGTGTTATGAGATCACACACAGAAGAGACATGGAGGTTCAGGGAGATGGCTCAGGGAACTGGAGTGCCTGTGTCTTGCAGGAGTTGGGACCCTGGCACCTCCTTATTTACAGAGCTAGGAGCAACCTATGAGCAATGAGCTGGGAGTAATTGAGCATGGCTGGGCCTGGTATGCAATCAAGCCAATCAAAACCAATGCGTGGAGTTGAAAAGTCTTGACTTCTGTATCCCATCAACTGGATCATATCCTGACTTTATTTCCACTACCTATGTTCCCATGAATGAGTCACCACCCTTCCATGAGACTCCTTTCCCTTCTCTCAGAGAGACACAATGATGGGTAGATGTAGGTTATAGAGCTATAAGAAATAAATCTCACTTCTACCAGCATTGTACAGGACACTGGGCTCCTATTTACTGGTTTCCCAAGATCATGCCTAGAAAGCCTTAGAACTTGACTGACAGCACCTCATACTTATGTAAAAATTCACAGAGCACTATGGACTTTAATGAGGTGGTGATAATTCTGTACATGTCCCAAAATTGTGTGGATAATAGAACAAGGAGAAAAGGTTTGGATTTATCATTTGACCAACATCTTATCCTCTTTGCTTTGCTTTGCTTTTGCTTTGGGACCAATTTACTTATATTGGGGACTACTCCAGCTCTATGCTTGAGGTTGCTCCCAGTGGTACTGGGAGTTGAACTGGAGCATCCCAAGTGCAAAGCATGTGCTCCATATTTTTGGACTATCTCCCTAGTATAAAATATTTTCCAGTACTACCTAATTTTGGGTGAAAATATTTTGCAGTGCTAGTTCCTTTTGCATGGGTCCACACCAGCAGTGGTCAGGGGCTATTTCTGACTCTGGAATTTGGGGTGACTCTCAGCAGTGCTTGCGTGACCATGAAATGCCTGTGATTGAACTGACAATCTGCCCTATTATGTATTACCTAGAGTGTCACAATCCCTTATCTCCCCGGGTTGATATACTTTCCATAAAAGCAGCCTGGATTACAAGTGTCTGATACACAGCACACTGACTCTCACTCCCCACCCTGTGTCCATTGCTAATTAATCCCCATGGCCCTTCACTTGTGTTCACGGCAGGCATTGCTAATCAATCCCAATGGTGTTCCTAATTGAGCTTCAAAAGCCATCCTTTCCCAGGGATGCTGTCCATAGGCAACTCATTGGCAACATTTGGGACTGGCCGATGGGCAAAAACTCTTTGCCTTTATCTCGCAGCAGTCATGAGTCTCAGGAAACCCAACTGCTGACCCATATGAGTACACAGAGATTCACAAGGCTTCGGTCTGGGGACATCTCCCTTGTCCTCTGGCTCTCTGCCCAGAGGCACCCAGAGAAAGAGCAGCTCTTACAGCAAAAAAAAAAAAAATCTATTTGTGCTGAAACATCTTTTATCTTGGTGTTGAATCACATAATTAGAAGCCCTTCCCCATAAGATTTAGCACTCCTCTTGAATTAGGTGATTCGGCTCCCTCCCTTCCCCACTGGTAGCTGCCCACACTTTTCTCTTGCATTTGAATTAGATGCTGATCGAGAGTCTTCTAGTCCCCAAAGGTCCTTTGGACAACTTATGCCCTCTCTGGGCATAAACATTTTGGGTGAGAAGAAAAGAGAATCATTCATGATGATCCTCTTGAGCATAAGCTTAAAATGCAATATGTAATAGAATCACAGATATGATTGTAGAGCCATACTGTGCTACATTATTAATATAAAATTAGTAGTGACATAATTTCGCAAACACACCACCCCCCTGCCCCAATAATGCAGCAGAACTCTCCCAAACAGCAAGACTCTTCCTTTGTGGCTAGCAGGGCCTGTTCATGGACCGGCTTTGATAGACCCTGGGGTGTGTACAAAATCACAACAGACACACACTTATCCATGGTGATGGGTGTTTCCATCCTCTGCCTCTTCTTGGTACTTGCTTTATTTTTCTTTTATTTTTATTGTCTGGTTGGAGTGGGGACATGAGACCTAACCAATGCTTAATGAGCTGAATGACTTCCCTGACACTGTGACAACAGGCCTGTCACATTCTTGAAAGACAGGACACCCCTTTAGCTGACCACCTCAGGGGTCTGGATAATTGCAATATGTGTGTTTGTGTAGAAAGAGCACACAAAAAAACAGAGACATACACATGCACACACAGAGAAACCATCATTAACATAATTTTTTTGGTCAACCTGAAGAGTTTCCATCTTTTACCTCCTTTACACTACCCTGGAAAAACCACCACCTTGTTTAATCTACATTTTACTCTGTAGTTTCCTGAAGTTACAGAGTTGGATAAATTGGGGAAAAAATAAGAGTAATTTTTATTAAAAACTTTTGAGGTAGGGGGTCATGGTTTGGATTATATCCTGTAGTATTCAAAATTACTCATAACTTGGTACTCAGAAGTTGCTTCCAGCGGTGCTCAAGGCAATCAGGCAATATCAGGCATCTGATCTGGGGCTTCTGCTTGCAAAGCGTGAGCTGCAGTTGGGTGAGCTGTATTCCTAGCGTCCCTCACTCTAGAATCCTCATGAAATAAGTCGAGGAATCCTAGTGCAGAGTCATGATCCTCACTACCAACCACTGTCCCTAAATCTCCTTCTCCTCAGTCTTGAGGGAGTGACCTGGTGATATGCTTGGCTTTCCTCAAAGAAGACGGGAAGGGATTTTCCTACAATCTGAGGGAGCCCCAGCACTGAAGGACCCATATCACCTCTTCAGAAACTGGTAAGCTTCTGGTGTCTAATCTCACTTCACCCCCAGCAAACCTTCTCAAAAGAACTCCCTCCTCAAACAAACCCAGACGAAGGAAAACAATTGCAAAGATCTTCACCCCAACCTCACAGACCACTGCAACCACACTTCTCTTCAGAAGAGTATTCAGGAAAGTTGTACAGGTGCCTGAATTCTTCCTTTTCCATCCTCTCTTGAGTGCAGTAGGGTGGCAGGGGAAACCCGGATGTGTAGCAGGGCCACTGATGGTTCTCAGTGCATGCAAGCTTCCCAGGGGCCACCAAGGGTTCAGTCTTCCTGAGTTTCCAGAAATTGTTATATGAATCAATGGGCTCCCCTCACCAGAAGTACTTTTCCTGAGGCTTCCAGTACAAGGATACTCTGGGCTCTCCTCCACATGTGGCTTGACTCTCACCCACTGCTCCCTCTACATGGCATTCTAGAATTTTCTGTCACATCCTCTCACTCTTTCAAGTGCCTCATCTAGTCTGCAAGTTAAAACACAGATTCAGTTTTGCCAGCTCCTATAGAATAAACATGTCTCCAGACTTCTCCAATGGGTGTCGTTCTGCCTGGGTCTTCTCAGTGAGTCCAATCGACTCATTTCCAAGTGCAAGTCCAATAGACACAATATGCCCATGTTCTCCTTTAGCCCCCCACACCAAGCTGTCTCTTTCGCCTCTCATCAATGGCAGTGCTGACCTTCAACCTGCTTGGAATCTGTTTCCTCCATCCTTTTAACTCATCACTTTCCATCTGTTGGGAAATTAATCTCAACCAGCCCAGAATCTGATCACTGCTTTTTTTGGGGGGGAGGGGGGGGAGTGAAGGTGAGAGCACACTTGGGTTCTGTGCTCAGGAGTGACTCTAGAGATTCTCGTGGGACTATATGCTGTGCTGGAAATCAAAATAGGTCGACAGTCTAAAAAAAAAAAAACTTTTACCCCTTGTATTGATCTCTCTCGTTGATCACTTCTTTTGTTTGCTACAGCACCCAGTGGTGCTCAGGGCTAACTCCTGGGCTCCGGGTCATGGGATCACTCTGGGTAGGGCTTGGGGGACTTTATGTGGTGTTGGGCAATGGAACTTGGGTCCACCATTTTGCAAGGCAAGCACCTTATATTGTGTCTCTGACTTCCCTCCACTGTTTCCATTCTGGGTGCTAGTCTCCATCTAACCTGGATTCTCTGTTCCCTTCACCCAAATTTTACTGAGATGGTAAATGACACACAAACATTGAATACATGTACAGTGTACTGCAAAATGAATAGGTATATACTGCAAACGAGTGAGCCAGTAAGATTCTTTAACATCCACCAGTTCACAGAGTGTTGTTCTCATTGTGAAGAGAATGATTGAGTAACTACAGCAACTTTTAAATCTACCAGTGACAAAGTCACTCTGTAAAATATATAGGCATTTTTCTGAATGTGCCTTTAGAAATAAAACCACCTTCACCTAATCCAGGACTTCTCGGTCATCATTGGCGACTACAAATTTGATATGGAGTGCTTTGGTTTTTGTTCTTTAAATCTCATATATAAGTGAGGTTATGCAGCATTTACATTCTCTGTGTAGCATAATGCATTGTTAGCATGCTTTTTTTCAAGGTCTGTCCAAATTGTTCTAAAAGGCATGATTTTCTCCTTTCTGTGATGGGGCAGTAGGTTTCATTCATATCTGGATGTACAGATATGTTTGTATATACATGTGTACATATATTATGTAAATACATACATGCATAACAAACTATTTTGTTTGTGGGAGCATGTAGAAACACCCAGCAGTGTCAGAAAACTGCTTTTGGCTCTGGACTCAGGAATCCCTCCTGGTGTTGCTTGGGGGGCCATATCTGATTGCCGGAGATCAAATCGGGGTCATTCACACACAAGGCATGTGCTTTATCCCCTATACTATGTCTCTGTTGTACTCCACTTTATTTAAACATCCATTGTTATTTCTATGTCTTGGCCATTGTACATAATGAACGCAGGGTGCAGATATACCTTTGGGCTAGTGGTTTCATTGTTCTTTGGCTATATATATATACCCAAAAGCAGGACTGCTGGATCATACTTTCCTCCTGCTTTTGATTTGTTGAGGTCATGTCGTGCTGCTTTTTATAGTGGCTGCATCATTTTCAATTCCCTCCAACAGTGCACAGAGTTGCCTTTTGTCTGTATCTTCACCTTCATGCAGTTCTTATGGCTTTTTGATCATAGCCCATTTAAGCAGGTAAGAAAGTATCACCCATTGTGTGTTTGTATTTGGGGGCTTGGGAGTTCTATGTTTGTGCCACCAACACCCGATGATGTTTGGGGTTATTCTTACTGCTACCTGGCTGTGCTTGGAGAACCATGCAGAACTGGAGATAAAGATTAGAGTTAGCACCATGAAGACAAGCATTTTAACATACCTGCTGGTCCTTTGAATATCTTAATTTGGAAAAAAAAACCTACTTAGATTCTTGTGATTTCACCTTTGGGGGGTTGCTTGGGTTTGAGTGTTGTTATACCCAGAAGTACTCAGGATTCAATCCTACAGTGCTTAAGGGGTTTATATGGCATGTGGGAATTAAAACTTAGATCAGCTACATGCAAACCAAGCACCCTACCAGCTGTACTATCTCTCTCTGGAACCAAATAGCCCCCCTTTTTGCTATTGAAGTTTTTTGTTTTGTTTTGTTTTGATTTTGGGTCACACCCAGCAGGTACTCAGGACTTACCTTCCGGGCCCCTTGTCTCAAGAATCATTCCTAGTAGAGTTTAAGGGGACCATATGGAGTGTCTGGGATCAAATCTAGGTTGTCAGGTACCCATACCCACTATACTATTTATTGCTCTGGCCCTATTTTTGCTTGTTCAGATGGCATTAAATTATACTTACTTAAATTATACTTAAATTAAATTATATATTATAAATATAAATTGTTATACTAACTAGTCCTCTTATGAGATATATGGTTGCAAAATATTCTAGTCACCCCCCAAATGCTGACAATTTCAGTAGCCTCTCTGTGGTTCCTCTTGCTTATAGTTCTGTCCCTACAGTCCCCACTCTCCACAACAGTAGCCAGAAGGATTCTTTGAAAATGAAATTAGACCATGCAGCTTCTTACACTCAAATTTCTCCCTTGGGTTCTTACCCAACTTAGTGGCAATGCTGAAGTCCTTGCCAATGACTTCCCTCCCCAGCCTGTCTGTGATCCACTCTCCACATCCTTTTTCTTCCTTGCTTGTCTCCCTCCCAGTGCATGGCTTTCATTATTCCTTGAACATGTCTATGGTCCTACCAACTGGCTTTGTAACTGGTATTTGCCTCTTCTGGAAATGCTCTTCCCTCACGTGGTGTGCATGACTCACTCTTTCACTTCCTTTGGGCTCTTTTTTCAATCTCTTCTTATCAGAAAGACATTTGCCAGCTATATTATATAAAATGTCAGGAGTGCACGCACACACACACACACACACACACACACACACACACTCACTCACTCACTCTGCTTCAAGAGATGAGAGTTGGTGAGAAGATCCTACCTCCCCTGCCACTTAGTGGGAAAATGTGAATTGTGTTCTTTGAGTCTCTCAAAGGGTTCCCTGCAGCATTAAATCCAAGTTACCCACAGCAAAGCCTACTCAGTACAATGAAATAAATTGACCTTATTCCCTGCATTACCAAATTTCTCATACCCTAATGCTGTTTTTCTGGATCATATGGTTATAATGATCCTATATAAATGAAGTCCCCTCTCAACTTCTTATTCAGGGTTTTCTTTTAGAGAAAAATCATCCAAAGACAATGCTTTTTCCAAAGTGCTTGTATGACATGATACATATTTGCCAAGTTATTTCTTTTATTGTCTGTTTCTTTCTACTAGGATGTAAGCCCCAGGAAGTACACTATGCTTACACTTTAGGATGGGTAGTAGGCTCTTAGCAAGTTTGAATTTATTCACTTACTGACGAGTAATTGTTGAGTACTTATCCAATCAGGTTCAGTATCCTTTTAAAGGTTAGGGGTGTAGAAGTAAGAACTTTAAAGGATTCCAATGCATAGATAGATGGATGAGTGATGGGTGGGTTGTATGGATGTATGGATGTTGGATGGATGAATGATGGGCGAGTGAATTGATGTACTGATAGATGGGTTGGTAGCTAGCTAGATGGATGAGTGGAAGGATGACGATGGTAAAATGGATGGACAGGTGAATCTATGAGTGGATGGATGAATGGGTGTATGGGTAGATGGATGGGTGGATATATGTTTGGAATAAAAATGAGTGCATTAATAAATAAATGTATGAAAAGATGTATTTACAAATGGATATGTGGTTGTATGGATGGGTAGACAAATGGGTGAATGCATGTAAGAATGTTGGGGATAAGGATAAATGAGGAAGATGAAGGAGCAAACAAGATCTGTTATAGCCTAATACCATACAAAATTTGAACATCAAAGTGTCACATGTACTATTTCTTATTCACAGCTTCTTGTGACTTGTATTTGTATTTTCTTCTTTCATTCTTTGACTTCTGCCTCTTAGATTAGTCATAGCACTACCTCACTCTTTTTTATCTTGAGACATCTATGTCTCTCCTTAGTTCTTGTGCCTGTCTATAGTCCTTTCAGACTTAGTACCACATCCTCTAATGCCTTCCCTGTGTACTTTGACTCAGATACTATTCTTCTGTTCCAAAGCTTTCAAAGCAATTTTACCCCAATCCTACACGCAAGAGTGTCTTTTCTCCCTAACCTCACTGAGTAGCCATTGAATATAGACTTGCATGCATGTTCCCAGGAAATTCATCTATGCTATTCATGGCAAATAAAAATCAGGAGAAAGCTAGAGTAATAGTACATAAGATAGAACACTTATCTTGCACATGGCTGACCTAGGTCCCAAGTTCTATTTATAGCATCCCCTATGACCTCTCAAGTACCACCAGAATTGATCCTTGAGCACAGAGTTAGGAGTAAGCCCCGAATGCTGCCTGTAAACAAAAAATACAAACAAAAGTAAACAAAAAGTTAGAAGAAGTGGTATAACCTTTCAGTTCTGAATTCATTTTGGGGGGTCAGACCAAGACCCTTCCTAGAATTTACTTTGAGCTGACAACTTTGGGGACTCAGTTTACTTCTTTGTCAAAAAAAGGTCCGAAAGCACCACTCTTCTATAAGCACATAGAGAAATCATATAGGATTATAAGTCTAAAGGAGATGTGTGACATTGGAAAAGTGTCCTCACCTTTATGACTTTCTCGATGTAGTTATACCATGGGCATGAACGTATCTCATCTGACTGTTTGAGGATTACAAGAAATCATGCATAGAAAAGGCTTGGCTTAGAGCCATTGCAGAGCCAGTGTTTAATGAATTTCCCCATTATTATTTTTATAAAGCCGTTGAGCTCAAAATCCATAGTGGAATAACAGCCAACACACACACAGAAGCAAATCTCTGGAACATCAGTCTGCTCTCACACATTGTTAGGGCATTAGTGATTCAATCTCACCTGGACGTGTTTCCTTGCTAGGACTTAAGCATACTTTATTCTCTCTCAGGGCTTCGGCTTCTCAAATAGCCCTTGAGCAGCCAGGCACATTCTTGCCTTTCCGAGAATGGCAGTTGCCCAGAGTCCAGAGCAAAACATGCAAGTTGTCCTCCTCATACTTATCCTGTCTGGAATCTTCAAGAGGGCAGCACATCGCCCTTTTATCTTCATCTGCAGGTGAATGTAAAACACACTGCTTGGGAGATGATGGATGAAAAGAACTGTAGAACCCATCAACTCCTCCCGGGGAGGTGGAGGCCCCATTTTGTGAAGGCAAATACATCATCCACAGGCCCTTGGGAAAGGCTGGGTTTCAGCAGGGAAGTGGGAGCAGAAAAGTGTTGCTCTTTCTCCATAATTAATTCTATTTAATCTTTAAAATTTTTTTTCCTACGCAGGATGTCATACATACAAAATAACCAAGATCTATAGAGCCGGTTAAAGGATAAGGATAACACGCATGCCTCTGTGAGCACGTGATGGCTCCAGAAACAGGAAAGTCTTAATAATTTAGAGGCTTATCAAGGAAATTCTGACTCTTAATTTGATGCTGGTCCTTTTCTTGCTGGTGAAGAATTGTTTTTGCCATCTTGTGTGCGTTCCTAGATTATGACAAGATGTTGATGATGATGATGATGATGATAAACCGGTAAAACTAACTATCATAGGAACTACCATAGAGTTTGACTCACACTTCCTACACATTAATGTACTCTCACAGCAGCTCTTTGAGGTAGAGACCATTGCTTTGAGCAGCTTTCTTCAGTGAAGAAACTAAGTCCAGGAGAAGTTAGGATCCTCCCTAAGGTTACTGGGTTTGGAAGAAAAGAGGATTCCTCATGATCCCAGCTCCACAATTACTAGGCTATTCTGTCTCTCAATAGAGCATCAAATTATGCTGTTTCTCAAAACCCTATATACATGATCTCAGATTGGTTGCCATTGTTGTTTTATTTGGGGGCCACATCTGATGTTGCTCATGGATTACTCCTGATCTGCGCTCAGTGGTTACTCCTGGTGGTGCTCAGGGTATCATACAGAGTGCTCAAGATCCAACCTGGGTACTCCCACTTGGAAGGCAAGCGCCCCTCCCAACTGTACTGTCTCACCTACATGGTATTTATTTGACACAAGATTAATTTTTCTGAGAGTATACTAACTTTATTGCAGGTAATATGGGTAATATGGTTTATTCATTTCATAGGCTGTGTGATATTCCATAAAATCCTTCCTTTTTATTTCTTCTTTTTCCTCTCTTCCTTTTCCTTTCTTATTTTTTCCTCTTCTTTCTCCTTCCTTCCTTCCTTCCTTCCTTCCTGCCTTCCTTCCTTCCTTCCTTCCTTCCTTCCTTCCTTCCTTCCTTCCTTCCTTCCTTCCTTCCTTCCTTCCTTCCTTCCTTCCTTCCTTTTTCAATGATCTACCCTGCATTACTTGAGACCTGACTCTGTGCTCAGGAGTTACCTCTGGCTGTCCTCCAGAAAATACTACCCTTTTTGCTAATGGAACTAACTGGTCTCCCACCCCACCAATTTCTCTGTTAATTTCTGTAGCCATTCCACCTCCTAGAATATAATCCTCTTGGTTAGACTGATAGAGAGAATAGGCTCTGTCAAGCCCAAGTTGGCAAATGTAAAGAAAAAACATTAAGCACGGAACTACCTGACAACCATGCTCCAATTCTTTACTTTTTTCTCTCCCAAAACTTAAGTTGCTGAGCACCAGACTTTTAAACTTTGCACCAGTGGTGCTACTTTTAGCTCCCCACTCCTCCAGGAGGAAAAGCTCCTAAGGACTTCAATCTCTTCTTCTGGCAGAAGCCACTAGCACGTGCTGTAAATGGCAACCCCTGGGTTTGGGAATTAAGGAGGAATGTCTGACATTGCAATTGCTCTCAGTGCATAGAGAAGAGTCAGGCATTCCGGCCAATGATTTATGTATGTTTTGGATCAGGAAGACTAAAAAAATCCAAAGGAGTCTAGAAGCACTAAAAAAAAAAAAAAAAGGAAAATAAGATCAGGGAAGGCTTCCTGAAGAGGAAGTGTATCAAATGGGCCTTAAAGACTGAATGGGAGTTTCCCTGTTAGATGAAGAAGGGCATTTTGGATGGAGGAATAGATATAGATCATAACTTTGACTTGGCAAATCATGGCAGCTCAGAGCACAGGGAGAGGGTGAGGTGGCCTGCATGTTTACTGTGAGAGAAGAGCAAATGCTGGGACAGGACTTCTTCAGGAGTCAAGTACTGAAAGCAAATCTAGGATATATGGACAAAGTCCATGAACAACAGGGATGCTTGTCCCTGGGATTTTAAGGTTTGAGGCTAAAATGAACAGACCCATGATCAGGACAATCTCATTAAGTCCTTTAGGAAGCTGATCTGGGGAGAAAGGCTTGAATTTCCCTTCTGAGAGAAGAGAAGCCAGAGACCTCATTATGGAAAGTATGGAGGGTCTCAGTGGGCTCTGAATTTTTAACTTATGGCTTCTTTCCTTCCCAGTAATACTTTCCTTCCTGTATTCAGCTCCTGGCCCATTTGCTGTCAGAGATTGGGGGAAAAGATTTAAACGCTCTGGGTTGCAGGTTCTCCATCTGTAAAATGAGCATAATAAAAGCTAATAATATAAGGGGATTTATGACAATTGAATGAACTCATACATGTAAAGTAGTTAGAGCAATGCTTGGCTCATAACCTATTTTATTGAAAGTTTAATGTGATTATCATCATCATCATCACCACCACCATCGCCATCATCATCATCACATTTTCAGGGGATAAAATCCAGCTCGAAAATGCATTTAATGGGACTGAATTGTATTACTGTCTCTGAGGCGTGGGTAGCAAAGATATTTCCCTCATAGACACAATAGAGATCTGGGAGGTGAAGAGAGTAACTTTGCATTACCAGGAGCAGTTATATGAAATTTCAATCTAATCTGTGTTTTGTTTTGTTTTTTTGAGGGGGATGGGGAACCTACCAAATGATGTTCAGATCTAAAGGTCCCACCAATAATACTTTTTTTGTTTTGTTTTTTGTTTTTGTTTTTGGGCCACAGCCAGTAATGCTCAGGGGTTACTTCTGGCTATGTGTTCAGAAAACACTCATCTTTGGGGGACCATATGGGATACTGGGGGATCAAACTGCTGTCCATCCTAGGTTAGCACGTAGCAAGGCAAAAGCACTACTGCTTGCGCCAACACTCTGGCCCCAATACTGACCATTCTCAATCCTTTTTTCATTCTTCTTTCCATTCCTTCCTTCCTTCTCCCTTCCTTCCTCCCTTCCTCCCTTTCTTTCTTCCTTCCTTCTTCCTTTCTTACACCCTTCCTTCTTTTTGTTTTTGTTACCGAGCCATACTTGGCAGCACTCAGGGATGACTCTGAAATCACTCTTGGCATTCTCCAAGGACCCTATGGGATGCCAGGGACCAAACCCTAGTCAGCCACATGCAAAGCAAACACCCTCCCTGCTGTGCTGTCACTCCAGCCCCAGACTTATTAATTTTATTGTCCTTCCCTCTTCCCTTTTTTTGGTGTTGTCTCAGTGACGGGTACTGCACTCACGTCTGGTCATGGCTCTTCAGTATTTGGTTGTGGGGTTCAGGAGTCACTCTCTCCCCTCTGCAGTACTTGTGCACATTTTGGTGACTGCTGGGGTGACATGCTTGATTTGTGGGACTTACATCTGAGCTCCTCAGGGACCCCACACCTGTCAGTAGTGTCAGCCCACTCCAGGCTGTGGTGCCCTGGAGATCACTCACTCTTTTCCACAGTTCTGGGGACCATACAGCCAAGATAAGGGGACCCCACTCAGAGCATTGATCCCACTCAGGGGACCCCACTCAGGACCCCAATCAAGCCTTACCACTTTCGCCACCGCTCCAGCCCCCAATAATTCTTGGCTAACTGGGCTGGTTGCTCAATGTAAGAGTCCAAATATGAGATGCTTTTTAAGTTCTGAAGTGCTTCCTAAACTCAGCCCACCCCAACAGTGTTGGGTTCTCTGGGGTCAAACCCAGTGATGCTGGAATCCCAGTGAGGCCCGAGGTCCCAGACCTCCAACCTAGTTTGGAGACATGTCCCAAGCATGCTGTTACTGGCCTCTCTATCTATAAATTCTTTATATGGGGGTGGACCACAACAGGCAGAGCTCAGAGGTAACTTACTCCTGATTCTGAGCTCAGGGGTTATTCCTAGTGGTGCTCTGGGGATCACTTGGGATACTGGGGATTGACCCCATGTTAGGTGCATGCAAGGCAAACACCCTATGCATTGTGATATTACTCCAGCTCCAAATACCTATGACTTTTTGAAGCATTCCAGCCATGATCTCTTGATCACTAAATCTGGGGCATGACCCCCACTTGACTGGAACATGCAAGTTCTTAGAAATGGGAAACTCTTCTGACTCTTCCATAGCAACTCCATACCCTGGGCAGGAAGGGGGATTCTTTTATTTTTTTTTAATTCTTATTGTGGTCAAGGTGAATTACAAATCTTTCATAGTACTATTTAAGGCATATAGTGACAATTATGAGGGGCATTCCCACCACCAAAGTTGTCCTTCCTCCACCTCTGTTCCCAGCATACATCTCACATCTCCCTCCTTTATCTCCCATAATGCTAGTGCATCCCCCCTTGTACAGCTTGTTGTAGATTGGGTATCAATACTGTTGTTGTTGACTTTAGATTTGGTATTCAAGTCTGATCATTTTTTATTTCCACCAAATGAACATATGACTGTCTGGTCTTGATACCATTCATTTTTAGGAAGGAGGATTCTTAAAGCATCTTAGCACTTGCATCTCAGAGTAATATTCTTCTTCATCCTAGCATGACTGCCTTCCATCTTGCCATGAATTAAACAGTATCTTTAGGGGGAGCCTGGATGCTTTGTAGCCATTTTGTAATTCTGTCATAGACCTGCATTATTGTTTCTCTTCGGGCTAATTTCTGGGCTCTGAGCACAGTGAAAAGCATGCTCCCAGCTCTTGAAGAGTTAATTAAGGTCAAAGGTCATATACACAAGACATAACATGATAGGGAGGCTGCAGAAGCCACCATGCCCTCCACAACTTGGAAAAAAGGTACCTGTGATGGAGACTGAAGAGAAAGTAAAAAGGAGGGAGGGGAAGGAACACTATAGAAGATGTTGATTAACTTATAGGCTAGGTCATTTATTTGGAATGACAACTTCAAAAAATGCATGTGTTGGGATTTTTGGGCAGTAGATGAGGTTTAGGAAGAAGCCTGACAAGATGACAAATAGTGACAAGTTCAGAGTGTGACTTAATCATACCCCTAAGGAATATAGTGGCTTGTTTGTAAGGCACCCTTATCTGTGGAACTAGAAGAAATCACAGACAGTCAATATCAGTGGAAAGAGTTTTGTTCTCCTTCAGGCCACCAGGAGCCTGGTGCATTTCTTCTGTCTGCCTAGAGGAGAAAAAAACTTGCATTGGAGCTGAGTATGTCACCCAGTTGGTCTGGTTTTCTGAAGTAGTTTTTTTTTTTTTTTTTTTTTTTTTTGGTTTTTGGGCCACACCCGGCGGTGCTCAGGGGTCACTCCTGGCTGTCTGCTCAGAAATAGCTCCTGGCAGGCACGGGGGACCATATGGGACACCGGGATTCGAACCAACCACCTTTGGTCCTGGATCGGCTGCTTGCAAGGCAAACGCCGCTGTGCTATCTCTCCGGGCCCTTTCTGAAGTAGTTTTTGCCTATGAGTTCCAGATCTCAGCATTCCTGTTTGCCAAAGGCAGATACCAACCTACCTTAGTGTTGACTGTGTGGGTAGATCCAGGTACATTTGGGGAATGATGTCTAAAAAACATACTACCTTGAAAAGGTAGAACAATTCCAGAAAGTAAAGTGTCTTGTCAAGTCAAGTCTGTGTTTCCTAAGTGAGAACAAGTCCTGACATCTGTGATTGTTTGTCACTTCATGTAATGCTTTGTTCAAAGGGATCCTCCAGAAATCTACATGGAACAAGATATGGGGTTGGGGCCTGCGCGGTGGCACTAGAGGTAAGGTGTCTGCCTTGCAAGCGCTAGCCTAGGCACAGTTCGGTTCCCCTGCATCCCATATGGTCCCCCAAGCCAGGAGCGATTTCTGAGCACATAGCCAGGTGTAACCCCTGAGCCCTGAGTGTGGCTCCCTACCAAAAAAGATATAGGGTAGCCTAGGAGTTATGAAAAACAGGATCCTGAGGCCAAAGAGATAGTAGAGATAGGAATTAAAATATTAACCTTACATGTAGTTGTTTGATCCCCATCAGCAGACAGTGCCCCCAGTACTGCCAGGAGCAATCCCTGAGCACCACAAGGTGTGCCACTTCCTCCTCAGGCACACACACACACACCCAAAATAAATCAGGGTTATATTCAGGCTTGACTACATCTCAGCCAGTATGTGCTTCTGTTAGCCTCAGTTTTCCCATCTGCAAACAGGTGATACTCTGCTTTGGTGATTGTGAGTGTCAGGGAAAATCAGGCCCAGGAAGTCTCTAGTTAGAGCTTCATCCGTTCACCCTTTTGTCTTCTAGATTTTCCTTCGCACATGGAAGGGATCGCAAGGGTCCCTTCTGTTGCTAAGTGTCGACGCTGACATTTTCTGCAAGGCTCGTTTTTTGTTTGTTTGTTTTTCCTGACGCTGCATGTAGGAATTACTCCTGGCTGCATTCAGAGGACCATATGGGATGCTGGGGAACCCGAATGGGCCACATGTAAGGCAAATGCCCTCCCTGCAGCATCCCTGTTTCAGCAGCAGTAACCATCCTGAGGCAGCCAGCAAGTGTCTTCGTGTGGACAACTTGTCCACTTCAGCCCTCTTGCCTGCTCTGTGATCCCACTGAGGTTTCTTTTTATCTTGAGGCTCCTTTTCCTGATAGGTAAAGAGGTGGCTGGGATTGAAATCCGAGTTCAGATAGCCAGCTTCAGCCCCAGA